>NC_086382.1:50761635-50981282 GCF_036588685.1 Mytilus trossulus
ACATACAGTCATGATGGTCAGAATATCGATCTTTTTATAATGAATAAAAAGAAAATTCTATGAAAAATAAATGTAAATTAATGGTTTCTTATTAACCAACTCTATATGCCTGTTCAAAATTATGGCATGGGCATCGTTTTTTCATATAGTTTTCCTTTCATTTTGGTTGAGCTTTATTCGCGGGAAAATCGAGAAAGAGGTAAGGAGCATGTCATTTCTAAATTCCTAAAAATACGTTTTGCTTGACCTATATTGCCTGCCACAAGATTGATGACGCTGAATGGAATGTACTCAAAGCAATGGAGGCCGGAAATGGGATTTTTTATAGTTCTAGCATGTTTTTAAATATTCGGAAGTTGGGATTGAATCGGGCATTAGAAAATTGGCATTTTTTGGCAATAATTGAGAACAACAATGAAAACTTACCTTTAGAAATGTTTTTTTATTCAAAAGTGCAGAAAAAACGTATTTTGCACTGTTTTTCTACGCCAGAAGTACCGTAGTGACATCAATGCGGAGTTTCCCCGTGTGTTAAGTTCAAACACAAATACCTAACGAACTGACAAGATGAACGATCTTAGACTACGGTAGGATATATATATTATGTTATAACTTATAAGAAATAGCTTGTTATTTACATATGTTGTATTGCTATTTCAGACTTGTTTAATATACTGGTACAATAAAGCATCAGAACCTTAGCTCTTGTTGGTGTTATCGTTAACACATAGAAAACCACCTACTACATATATACAGATAATTGTCTAATAATTGTTTTTCAGAAAGGATTTATTATATTTCATTTATTTCTTATTTAATTTAAAATGTATTAAATTTAAGTTACTAAAAAATCAGAAATAAAAATAATAAAAGAAAACTCAATTAATATTCTTCTAAAATTAATTGGTGGTTATTCCTGACCTGCTAAAAGTTGGAACATCATTGAACATTGACATGAAATGATTACAATTTACGTAATAATTCCAACATACATTTTTGCTAGGTTGAAGCATTTCCTTGGTCATTGCATCTTGAAGCCGTTCTCTCTCTTCATGGTATCGTCGTTGTTGCTCAAGAAGTGTTTCCATAACGTTAAAATGAAATTATTTATTGTCGATGCTGAAACGAAAATAGTTCATCTGCATCAAAATATAGCTTTACCTTTCCTATAGAATACAAGTTTATGAAAACGCGTTACTGATTTCAAGATTGATGGAATCGTTTATTTTCGTACCTACAATCTCGTCCCATCTCATAAAACGCTTTGATTAAACCAAGTATCACTAAAAACCGACAAGAAAGAACAGGAACAGGAAACAAAGTAGTGACAAGTATGCATATTTTGTTTAAATTGTTTAAATTGGTAATCTGTACAATAAAAATATAAAGCTGTGCTTTGCCTTGACATCATTGGGTTGTGCAGGTCACCACATGCACATTCATTCTATGACTGGAACACTGTCCATCTATATAGAACACTGATGTCTTTTGATCGCAATTTGATTGTCCACGCCATATTACAGTCGATTTCATTGAGTGTCAAGGCACATACAAACAGTCTTTATAATAAAAAAAAAACCACAAAAAAACCCATTTTGACTAACAAAGGCAGAAAATCAAATTTCAAAATCGGCCTTTAATCAAATGTGAGATGTTTCTATATATTATTACAGTCGTTTTTATTGAGTGTGTAGCTAAATGTTAATATCTTTGGTTAGCTAGCTTGTTAGCTGAACCGTGAAGTCATTGTTATGGTAGGTAAACTATCGTACTTTAAGAGTAGACCATTCCGACAGATAATCAAATAATCAATATATCTGGCTGTTGGACTAGGATACTTCGAAAGGAGGGTAGTATACCTTACCTATTGGTAACTTCATGGTTCAACTAACAAGCAAGCTTACCAAAGATATCAACATTTAGCAACACACTCAATGAAAACGACTGTAATCAATAGAAACATCTAATTTTTTTATTATTAAAGGCCGATTTTGAAATTTCTGCCTTTGCTAGTCAAAATGTTTTGGTTCTTTTTGTTATAAAGACTGTTTTTATGTGCCTTGACTATTATCTATTGACATCAACATGTGTTTTTTTTTAATATTTTATAATTGACCCGAAGAACCCTTTGATTCTGATGTAATTAGATTAACAAAGTTTCAAATTGTATTGAATTATCTTCATGGTTAACAATATCTAACCAAAATTTCAACCAGACACAGACTGCCGACAAGCAGCTTGGGAGTACAACGTCGAAAACGGGGAGAGACACCGAATGGTTTTGATTACGAAACGAGAACTTTTAACAGACACATAGAAAAGACCACGGTGAATAGACAGTGTACAGAAAAGGTATGAATGTGAATTTCAAAATATTCAAGAAGTTTAACGTAGGACAAACGTAAAATACAAAACAGTTATCTCTTAGCTGATATTGGTGAATTTCTGTTGACGAGTTACTGTATCAGAATTTTGTTTTACATGTTTTAATATCAAATTGTTTTGTTTTAAGTAAAAATATAGCTACTGTTTACCAATTGATTTTTTTATAAGTTTCACTTCCTAGTAAC
This sequence comes from Mytilus trossulus, assembly GCF_036588685.1. Classification (NCBI taxonomy): domain Eukaryota; kingdom Metazoa; phylum Mollusca; class Bivalvia; order Mytilida; family Mytilidae; genus Mytilus; species Mytilus trossulus. The sequence goes on from NC_086382.1 coordinate 50,764,206, forward strand.
TCAAAAGAAATCTAATAGTGCGGATAGGTCTTTTTATTTGTGGAATTAAATACATGTAATTAATACCCAGTCAATAAACTTATTTTTCAAATAAACTATTGCTGACATAACAATCGTATCTAGTAGTACAAACCAGATGTGTGTACCTGTTCTGGGTAAGTTTGTTCAATCGATCCTGAAGAGAAGTAAAATAATAAAAGAGTTACATTTTTTTCATAACGCTGAAATTGAGTTTCCCGCAAAAATATATGAGGCTTCTACAGGATTTACAAGTCTTTCGGTGTTGTTTATTTCCTTTTATTGATACTTTCAATATGTTTAACTTATCAAGTTTTTCCCCCCAGTGCATTAGAACTTCAGGAACGTTTTCTCATATTTCTAATATTATTGACGAGTTCTTCAAGCCCTATTAGATGATTTTATGGTATCACTGTATAGGCCATATATATATAATTTTAAATTTTATTCTTTCTAAAATGTGAGTAAACAACCCTTTTATTCCTTTTTTGAAGGATATGTTTTTTTTTGCCTATTTTCATTTACGATTGCATTCAATGATCATGACGGGATAGGTATATAGAAACTCATGTACCATGTAGACACATGCCTATAGTCTCGCTCCTTTTGGGGTTCATGAGATATCCTCACTTATTTTGTTACCCTGATGTACCATCTTGGAATTGATTGAAAATTGAACACTGGTACACTACTGTTGCCAATAATTAAACATGAGTATGACGGCTGAACGGCCATATATAAAGGACAACTCATTGCTATTACATTATTTAATCAAAATTAAATATAACTTTAAGTAATATGAAATTCTTTATTGTAAATGTTTCCACAACTGTTTTCTGTCGTGGATTCCACTCCCCCACCATCGACAAATATAGACGTATTCTGCTCTTTCACGGTCGGGTTGTAAAATGGTTTCTTTGACAGATTCCCCGTTTCTATTCTCTATCATATAACTACACAGTTCAAAATTTGTGAAATTTTTTCCCTTACCCCTTCTTTCTAATATTCAAAACAATTTCAGAAATCTTGCTACTCCTTTTTCTGGTCACTGCCCTCCGCCGTAGCTAACGTGTTTTATCATCTCTCATGGCCCGTCGCTACACCACAACTATTGTACTGGAATGGATTCTCTAGCATTTATCTTAACCGCAGGTGGAGTGTCCTTTCCAAAACCAGAGTCCTGTCTTCCTACAACGATAGCACGACAGTCAACAGCAAAGCTGAGAGCATCAGTTGCTTGGTTCTTTTCGACATTTGATTGGAGCACCATTATAACTGTTACCCTGTTGAGTCATCTCAGACACTTTTCCATCTCGGACTCCTCACCTGACTCTGTATCATCAGTATGTTTGTACAATGTATGTTGAGAGTTTTCTTAATCTATATACCAGCAGTCCAGTTGAGCAATAAATAAATTCCTTTTGCAACATTTCAAGGTCAAAGAATCACTCATTGCATTCAATCTACTGGTGTATGTGCTATGCATTTACAATGTATATTGCTTTCTCATTAATGTGACCAAAGTCAATGCACTGCCCAGTATGTCTTTATACATAATGTATTCCTTTTACAAACTTATCAGACAGCATCTCGGTACAATAAGCCCCGTGGATAACACTGTAAAGTTTCAAAATCAAAAATGATATTTGTACAAGGCTTAGACAGGTAGAATTGGAGGCTATGTCACTGGGTCCATGTAACTGAGCTTTATATCATGTTGCTTCAATCCGATTACAAATACAATTATTATTTAGAGACTTAATTTGTATCAAAATTCTCTTTATGCCACAATTCTCGCAACAGTTCTAAACGAATCATTTTGGTTAAAAGTATAATTTTTGAATTTGAAGCGGGTCAGCGAACTAAAAATTCCGCGAATCTGTATTGGTTTTTTTTGGCGTGACAAATCAAACTCTACGGAAACGCATATTCAACTTCATAATTAAGGCGGTATATAATCTGTAAAATGTTTATAAAAAATATAACAATTTGAATCTGAAACATATTTTTTAAAACGCATCAGTATCTCCGATATAAAACTGAATAAAATGATTTTTTTTTACCGAACTCCAAGAGAAAGTCCCTTATAAGGTGGATGTTCAAATAAGGATACGGCTTTAAATGCTTGAGTTTAATTTAGGATACATTGGATGCTATATTGACTGCGGAAGTCGAATGCTGAATGCAAAGAATATAAAGAATATAAGAGATCTTTCTTTGGCAAAATGCAAATGAATATGCACAGAATATAAAAATCTAGGTCTACAGGTCAGTATATATAATTGTACGAACTTCATGTTAAATACGGAGGCTAGCAGTCGCTGTTCTGCTTGCAAATAATTTCTTGAACTGTTTATCATTTATGTCTGCTATAATTGTTTGTTCAGTTTTGAACATGTTTTACTTCATTCCAAATTTTTTGCTTATATTTATTGCAAGCTATGTATCTGAGATTCAACTTTGTATTATATATTGTTTTATATGTCAAATTAGACTGTTTTTATGTTATGTATATGTTTTTATCTTTGGTCAAAAGCTCCTTAGAGCTTGTCTTGTATATTTTGACTTATGCCGAATCAAAATAAAGTTTTCTTATCTTATCTTATAGGGTTGTCCACTTTTTAATTATTACAAAACGTAACAGTTATAAGAATTTCCAACTTCACCAATGGTAATCAAAATAATGTACACGTATATATTATTTGCAGTTAAAGCAAGCATCTGATCTGCACTAGCATTTAATTTATCGATTAAAAACATGTTACATTCATTGTTAGATACTTGATGAAAGTTAACTGTGTCGATTTTGCTCTTTTTTCTACTGGTATAGTACAGTGTAGAGTGTTGGTGCGGAAACAAAATCGACACAGTTAACTTTCATCAAGTATCTAACAATGAATGTAACATGTCAAGTAGTGGAGAAAGGAAAAAAATGTGTGGCGGAGGGTGTAGGAATTCCGTATACTTCGTTTGAAGGTAATCTCAAGTTGAGCTACATCGTCCACTTTTATTTTTATATATTTTTATATTTAATTAAAATTTCTGTAAAATTCATCATCCTATAAGTAAGTTATACAAAATCTCGTATGCCAGTGGAAGGTGATCTTAACTATCAACATTATATAGAATTTCTAAAAAAAACACCAAATACAATAAAATTGAGAATGGAAATAGGGAGTGTGTCAAAGAGACAAAAAACTCACCAAAGAGTAAAAAACAACAGAAGGCCACCAATGGACCCTCTTCAACACAGCGAGTTTAACTTCTTTAATTTTATAGATAAGATATGATTATAGACAATATTTTAATCAAAATTGTTACACTGTTACACCAATAACAGAAAAATATCATACTATAAGATTAACTTGTGATAGATGATTCAACCCATTATAAATATATGTATCAAGAGTGAAGACTTTTAAATGAGGTAGTGAATCTTCAAGATATACTAGTAACCCATATTTGATATGCTTATGTTTTTGAAATTGTAAATAAAGGCAATAGTAGTATAGTAAAAAAACTTATAAATCGATAGACAAAAACAAATCCGGGTCATAAACCAAAATCGAGGTAAACGCATTAAGGTCAAGGAACAGTAAATGGGCTATGTCGCAGATTTTGCTAAAAATTTGCATACAAACTTGGCTCGTTGAACTACAACTGAAAACCGAAAAAATAATACATTTATCTCTTTTATTATCTGAAAAATTGCAGATTGATTTCTTTTAATATGGGTGAATATTTGTATAGAAAGCACATAAAATCGGCGAAAAACCTTCTAAAATTTGTCTTAAAATCACCAAATCTCTAATTCTACTCCATAGATTTAAAAAAAATATATATATATTGTTGACACATACATTTCTGTTCTAATGATATAAAATAATCATAGGGTCACTGACTTCGTTTTTTGTCTAATAATCAATTTATTACCTTGTTGGTAGTGAAAAACGTCAAAAATCAACGTAAATACGGCCTGCAACGCGATAACGTTACGATTATTTTGACGTTTTGTTGGATGTTTTCACAAAGAACGCAACTTTGAATGATGTTTACCGTAAAAACGAAGTCGGTGACCCTATCTTTATTTTGCATCATTATAACGGAAATTTATGTACCAACAACATATAGTTTTTTCAGAAAAATCTATGGTGTAGAATAAGAGATTTCGCGATTTTAAGACAAATTTAAGAAGGGTTTTCGCCGATTTTATGTGCTTTCTATACAAATGTTAACTTATTTTGTAAGAATTCAATCAGTAATATTTCAAATGATAATTGAGATAAATTCATTATTTTTTCGATTTTCAGTTGAAGTTCATCGAGCCAGAGTTGCATGCCAAATTTTAAAGAAATCTGTTACATAGCCCATTTACTGTAACTTGACCTTAAATACAAGAAAATGACGACACAACATTAAAATGTAACACAAACAGAAACGAACTAACTAACACTTTCTGTAAATGATTATGTTTTCTTTATTTCAGAGGACGTAATACTTGTTGCAAAGACTAAACTCCAAAACTAAATTTTATAAAGCATTTCAAAACAGTCCTCTGATTACAACAATGCAAAAAAAAAAAGATTTCAAAAAAAATACCGAATCTGAGTAAAAATCAAAACGAAAAGTCCGTAATCAAATGGCAAAATCAAAAGTTCAAACATATCAAACGAATGGAAAACAAGTGGACGACACATACCTTACCGATTATCTATGACAAAGATGATCATAGCTGAATTATTGGTTCTTTGCGTTTCAGATTAAAAATGTTTTATCTTGAATAATATTTGTCGGAATGTTCCTTCTTCTGTAAAGATTGATTTAAAAACGAAAATTTTGACTGGGTGCTACAAGCAGGTCTTTATTATCAGGCTTCTTGAAAGACTCACATTAATCCAATCATCATAGCATCAAATCTAGTTATAACACCCTGATTATATTTGATGTGAGGGGTAAAAAATATCACAATCTTTTTCTGTGCTTTTTTTGTCCCTCCTATTACCATAGGAAATTGACCATAACAATTTAGATGGCGATGCACCCCTAAAGGTGACTGGGGAATAGATAAATAGTCACCATTGGTCCGGATGTACATGTAATCAGCCACAATGGGTCAAAATGGGGATCTTTAATCCCATGCCTCGTGTATAGAGAGTACCACATTCGTTGCACGTTAAAACCCCTTGGAACAACTCTTTTAGGAGTTCGTAGGGGGACTGTTGCAAGGCTCAATTTTTGTCTTTAACGAAGATACCGTCATTTTCCAGTGACGTTCCAATCTGAAAAGTAAAATCACAAAAAAACTGAACTCCGAGGAAAAAATCAAAATGGAAAGTTTATAATCAAATGACAAAATCAAATCTCAAACAAATCAAACGAATGGATAACAACTGTCATATTCCTGACTTGGTACAGACATTTTCTTACGTAGAAAATGGGGATTGAACCTGGTTTCATAGCTAGATAAACCGTTCACTTGTGTGACAGTCGCATCAAATTCAATTATATTGACAACGTTGCGTGAAACAAACAAACAGACACAATACGTTAACATGTCAAAAATAGGGATATAGCGTCAAGATTGTGATATTATCTTAAACATCTAAATTTCTTTGACCTTCAATTTTTACGGCATCTATAACAGGACCTTATTATTGTATTTATTGTTAATATTTTATCATCCCGAACATGCATGAAATTGTTTATACTGCATGGTAAGCAACCAGCAATTAATCAATCAATTAATCAATCCAGAAATGTAAATCGTGCAAGCATTTACTGTAATGTCCAGGCGAGCTGATATCATAAGTAGAGTTTTTGAGTAGACGAGCAACACGGGTGTCATTCGGTTTATCGAGAGAAATGAGCGTGAAAGAATATCTAACGGCGGCCAAGTATTGAGCGACGATCGTGAAATATCTGGTAACGGATCGTGAAAGACATTTAATGGGAGTTCTAGGTCAGAATCTTTAAAATTATTGCTAAATTTTCAAAACGCGGAACAAATCCGAATAAAAAAATATGTCTGTCAAAATGGTTTAACTTCCCCAACATAACTGTGAAATAAGAAAGAGAAAATATGCAGTACTTTATGAAAAAACACAAAAGGCGCAATGCATGTATATGCAATTAATTACAAATAACACGCTTTTTGTTACTTTAATGGTCATGTTTCAGTTCATTGTGATATATTTGAAATGTAATCTTTGGTGTATCTGATAGTACAGTAAAATTAAGTTACGTTCTCCTCTTAAAAGCATTAATTTGTATATGAAAATCTTGAATTTGTTGAATATCCATCAAACTTGATCGTGAAAGATCAGGCAACGCATTATTTTGATCGTGAAAGATAATGCGTGACCAGACTTATTACTAGTAATCAGAAATCAGTATTTCTTTTACCATTTGATAAACCTGAAACTGGTTGAAGCCTGCAACTATTTTGATAAGGATGAACATTAAAGCTTTTTTTTTATTCAACGCTTTACCTCGAAAGTTAAAAAACAACAACTAAAACATCTCTAGATAAGGTTGAAAGATTCAGCTCTGGGAATCGGTTAAGCGCAATTCATGCAGACTGACACAATTTACTAATAGCCAATAATACGGATATGCAACGTTTAAACCAAAATGTTATCCATCAAACAAAAAATTACAGCAAAACAGCATCTTTCATGAGTAATTTGAGATTGAACGATAACCAACATTTTGTGCAACAGTACTTTCTTAAGTTATGTTAATACAACGCAGATGTGGATTGATTTAATTATATACTACAGACTATAGAATATCAAATCGCAAATGCTGTAATGTCTCGTCTGCTTTACTTATGATAGTTAATTTTATGGAACGTCTATAATATCAAGGGTTTTACTAGAAGTGTCAAATGCGCTTAATGCGTTTAATGTATTTTTTGTCCATCTGATGAATTAAGCCTTTTCAATTGATTTTTATAGTTCGTTCTTATATTGTACAGTTATACCACTGTCCCAGATTCGGGGGAGGGTTGGGATCCCAATAACGTGTGTAACCCCGCCACATAATTAGTGTATTTGTCTGTCCAAAGTCAGGAGCCTGTAATTCAGTGGTTGTTGTTTGTTTATGTGTTACATATTTGGTATTCGTTCATTTTTTTATACAAATAAGGCCGTTAGTTTTCTCGTTTTAATTGTTTTACATTGTCACTATGGAGCCTGTTATAGCTGACTATGCGGTATGGGCTTTGCTCATTGTTGAAGGCCGTACGGTGACCTATAGTTGTAAATGTCTGTGTCACTTTGGTCTCTTGTGGATAATTGTCTCTTTGGCAATCATACCACTTTTTTTTTTAATTTTGATTGTCAATGGTTAATAAATAGAGTGCAAGGTCAGATGAACCATGACATACAGATCTCTACAAATATCCCGTAGATCAAATAAATGTGTTCCGATCCTTACAGTGCCTTAGAAACTGACAAATATAAAAGTTATGCTGGCCAATTAATTCGAAACATAAGGTCAAAAGTATATGAACCCTGACCGCCAGCCAGACATAGACATCTTTCTACCATTCAATATATCAAATACAATTGACGTCATTATGGTCATTTCCAGAAGTCGAAAATGTACACCTCAGAATCATCACAACAGACACTTATCCTAAAGCTTAACGAATCCGCGATACGGACTTGACCACAAAAATAAATCTTCATCCATGAAATAAGGCAAATTCGGGGTCAGGTGAATCCTGTCTGACGGACATGTAGTTTATAGGATCCAATATACCAAATGTGGATATCCTATAACTCGTGATAAGTGAGTACTTCACATGACAATAAAAATCTTCATCCTACAATCATCCAACTATTTTACATTTCTATTTATACTTTGAAAAGCTTAAACCTATTGAGGATGTTGACCTATATAGCTTTTCTCAATACCAATAACAAATATTAACTATGATATAATTGAAGAAAAATTTGAAAGTCTTCGTAGCATCAGATCTTTCACGATCCTTTTCACGATCTTCAAAAATACGGTACATGATCTTTCACGATCCAAAAAGTCAATTTTTGTGTAAATAGTTCTTTATTTACCAAGTTTCATATTATGTTTATACAAAATAACTATAAGAACCATTTGAATAATTCAAATAGAATGCCCTTATTCGTATTAAAGTAGGTTTTCTAGTCGAATTTGTGAAAAAATCATGTTTGTTTACATTTTTTATGTCATTGAAATGTCGAGAAGCAATCTGCCTTTTGTTGTTTTGTAATAACTATGTACTTTTAAAACTGGATATTCTGACATACTGATCAAAATGTTGAACCATTTTGACAGACAGTTTTATTTTGTCGTAAATTTGTCTGTGTAATTAATTTAATTAGAATATGTATTGACCTTTCATATGTCTTCTCGATTAAATGTCTCCCACGATCCGTTACCAGAACTTTCACGATCGTCGCTCAATACTTGACCGCCGTTAGATATTCTTTCACGCTCATTTCTCTCGATAAACCGAATGACACCCGTGAGCAACTCCATATTTGACATTTATTCTCTAAAAGTGACGCAAAAATATCAATCTGAATAAATATGATACCATGTGTTCAAGTTTTTAAAATTCATTCACACATTTTGATGAACTACCGCAAATATGATGTTTGGGCAAATTATGGGAAGGAAAACGTTGATACTCTTTCCGAATGGATTAAGGCAGTGAGGTCGTTGATACAAATCAAAATTAAGAAACTGAATGGGTCTATCAATACCCATGCCACGTCAATCTTTAAAGACCCAAACGTTGCAAAACACTTGTCCTACCTCCATGTCAAATATGTTATAAATAATAAAGCAGATAAAAGCCAAAAACAACATCGTCTTTGTGTGTAAAACGCATAACATAAACTGCTTGATAAATGAATTAGGTGTTGAAAATAGGAAACTTAACATATACCCCCACGACACTTACCAAAGAGGAAATCCTGGATAATCATATGTCTGTTCTATCTTCTTTTGGAATTTCAAACAAAGATGAAAAACTGGATCTTCCATCACTGTATTAGATACCTAAACTATATAAGTGTTCTCACAAACAACGGTATATTGCTGGTACTTCCAAGTCCTCCACGAAACCTCTTTCTAATTATTAACATCTATTTTATCAGCAATCAATGCCGAGCTTTAAAGTTATTGTGAAACTGCCTATTCTAGAAGTGGCTTGAATACTATGGATATGTGGATACTAAAAATTCCAAAGATCTTTTAGAGTACATACAATATAATACTCTTTCATCTTGCAAAAGTATAAAACATTTGACTTTTCTACACTTTACACAAGCATTCCCATTTCAAACTAAAAGACAGAGTTGGTATTGCTTTGTTTCATAAAAAAAAAGATCAACGTAGATACAACTATTTTGTCGTATTGAGGGATAAATCCTATTTTAAAGGATCACACTGATTCAAACAAACAATTCTCTGAAACTGACATTATCAATACGCTCGATTCTTGATTGGCCACATATTTGTTACGTTTGGAGGACTTTTTTTTCAACAGACTGTAGGCATTCTAATAGGAAACAATTGTGCCCCTCTTCCTGTCGACGTGTTTCTTTATTATTATAAGACTGACTTTATACAGAAATGTCTAATGATGAAAAATAAGAAGTACTAGTAATGAATATCCGTTAACTTTACTTTCCGCTATATAGATGATGTTCCCTCACTAAATAATTCAAAATTGTGTGACTATGTTGCAAGCATCAATCCCATCGAACTAGAGATAAAGGCTACAACAGATACAAATAAGTCTGCCTCATATCTTGACCTACATTCAGAAATTGACAATGAGGGTCGGTTGAAAACAAAACTTTACGATAATCGAGATGATTTTAGCTTCCCAACTGTATTTCTATGAAGTAACATTCCAGCAGTGCCTGCATACGGTGCATATAAATCCCAATTGATACGATATTCCCGGGCTTGTATTTCCTATCATGATTTCCTTGATAGAGGGTTGCTGTTCACAAAGAAGTTATTAAACCAAGAGTTCCAAATGGTGAAGTTGAAATCATCCCTTCGTAAATTTTACGGACGCCATCACGAGTTGGTTGACCGTTATTGAATAACCGTTTCACAGATGATATCAGATAATATGTTTCTTTCGTCGTAACTACAACCCCTTCTCTTTTCATGAATGTGACCTACCAAATTATACCATATCGTGTTTGTAATAAATAACATGAGCAACACGACGGGTGTCACATGTGGATCATGATCTGCTAACCCTTCCGGGGCATCTGAGAACCACCAGTTTTTGTGGGGTTTCTGTTGCGCAGTCTTTAAAATCGCTCCAAACACTTTACATTCAGAATCGTCAAATTATATGTTTTTTTTTTTTTTTATGGCAAAAGAATATTGAATGCGAAAAATATATTTATATGGATATATACAATTGACTTTCTATAAGATTAATCACATTAAAAAAACCAAGGAAATACATTCATATAAAGATAAATAGACCATGCAAAGTCATTGTCAATTTTGCCGCAACAACATAACAAACTATTACAATTTCCATTGTGATGTAACAATATATATATTCAAACTAAACATACACAATGAACAGTTATGGTAGAAATACAATTCTTTGATTAGAAGTCGATAAAAAACACCCCATACATAACATGTATCAATGGAATTGAAAAAAAATAATTATTTGAAAAAAACAAACCAATGTGTTAGAAGAAGTAAAAATTCAAATATTAAAAATACCAAATTATGAGGAAAATTAAAATCGGAAAGTCCCTTATAAAATGTCATATCAAAAACTCAAACACATTAATCGAATGGAAACTAACTGTCAAAATCCTGACTTGGTATACACATTTCCTTGTGTAGAAAATGGTGGATTTAACCTGCATTGTCCAATACTAGTATGTGCAAATGTAAATCCCCCGCTTTCTTGCTTTCACAATCCAAACTATATTACATCTCTTGATGGGCCTCTCTTATTTTACTTAATAAAATTTCCTCTAAATGAATCCCGAGTCAATGTATTTTAAGTTTACCAAAACAACGCACGAACTAATCAATCATACTGATGAAACGATATTGATGAAACATTACATCTATATCCTTCAGTTGGTACAGGAGAGTAGAAATATATGAAAAAACTTTAAGTTTTAAATTAAAGAGCTCAGTTCAAAGCATAAAACTGAATGACTATTGTTCCCATTCAGAATATTCTCGTATACAACATGAAAACGCTGTTCTTGCAGATCATAATTTACACAAAATATTCTTCGGAAGGACATGTTAGTATTATATATGTTAGAAGCGATGCTTTAAACAAATCCTATATGTTATACCATTCAGCTCTTATAGGAGAGTAGTAATTAGAAAAGGAGACAGTTTCTAATCCAAGACCGACATTCAAGTAAAAAGCTGCATGATTATTGTCCCGATTCATTATATTCGCTCTTAACACAAGAAATCGCTACACTTCAAGTTCAAAATCTACATAAAATATTTCTCTGAAACATATGTCAGTATTTTATTTGTTAGACACAAAGCCTCAGTTGCACCATCTCTGTTATATCGTTCTGCTGGTATGGGAGAGTAGTTATCTGGATAGCGCAAAGAGTTTATGTGGCCGACCAAAGGACTAAGTTCTCGGCAAAACCTTGAAAGACTTTGATCTCCGTTCGGAATATTATCTGTAAAGAAATGTGAACGCTGCACTTCATTGGCATCGGTGGCATACTGTGCCGCTTTGACAGCTTTTTCAGTAGCCTGAAAAAAAATAAAGAAAAAGTAATATAAACTATATTGAATACAAATAGAAAGGTAAATTATAAAGGTAAAAAATAGTGTGTTAAACATGTTGAAGTCTTAGTCTACATAAACTGTCGTAAAGAAAAAAATATTTGAACATTCAATATTGTTCATTAAGACAGTCAAGTGTTTTTATACTCTTTGTAATTTTATTTGTGGTGGATAAATGGTGGATAAGCGAACACATTGATTGAACGGAAATGCTTCAATAAAATAACGACAATAACATGTTTTTTGGTGGTTTTTTTTTTAAAATTTGACGCACCAGGAGCGCATTTGAGATAACAAAAAAGCATGTTTCCTCAGTCATGCTTCAGGCCAAAATACTTTGAACCAGAAAAATACAGAAAACTTCGAAAAGCTTTAAAGCAATAACAAAATAATGTTTCAAAAGTATTCAACTAAGTCATTTACGATGTGCATCTAGTTCTTAGCGACAATTTTTATGTGCCTGTCAAAAGCCAAGAGCATGTTATCAAGTCGTTGTCGTTGGTAACTGTCTATCAAAACGTTTTTTATTATTGTTTTACTATGAAGATAGAAGATGTTTTCTATTTCCTAATATACGGTATATGTTTTGCTCAATGTTGAAGGCCATATGGTAATCTATAGTGTCTTACATCCTCGTCATTTGGTCTCTGGCGGATAGCTGTCAAATTAACACATCTCCTTATTTTTTTTATATGACATAAGGAATCGATGTTAAGTGAAGAAGTTATTCATAGAACAATTCAGGTAATAAAATTGTTTTCCTTTTTTCAGTATTTTACAATAAGTGGTTAAAATATCTTTACCTGCTGACACTGTAAGCATATCCAGTTATAACCTTTAAAAGGCCGGCGATCTATTCCATCCAGGGTGGCATATCCTGCATCGAGATCATACTTTGCCTGAGTGAACCATTTCCATCCCATTTGTTTTTGAGGATTTGGCAATTTTAACACATGCAATTCCCTAGCACTATTTAAAGTTCTTGAGTCAATTTCATCTATTCCTGTTTCGTCTGAATATAATTCAGATTCAACATTTGTTTCAGTATGAGTGTCTAAAGGTCCAATTTCGAGAATAAGATCTTTGTCTATTTTAATATCTTGTTGCTTTCCAACATTTACCCAGTAATATAGTAATGTTTGACCCGAATTGAAAACTGCATTGGTTACAATGACATAAATAAAAGTGTCTTCAAAATGTCGAGGTTCCTCATTATTAGATTGGTCTATTTCACAGGGCACCACAACATACTGATTAACTGCTACTGGTTTCAGTGGTTTTCTGAGTCTTGAATGTACTTCTTTTGGTACTGGCGATCCCGGAAGCGGATGCCAAATAAGATTTGTTAAATCTTTTTCTAAAGGTGCTATACCAAAATCAGTTAGTCGCTCACACAATCTATCAAAATCGGAAGAAATGATATTAAATATACTTAATAAACTACGGGACTGAAATTTGCCAAAACACACAACCCGAAGTATTCTCTCAAGTTCAATGCCGTATCTACACAGCCATGTATCGACTTCAAGACGTTGATCATGAATATATATTATTTCATTTTCATGACAATAGAAACAGGATTTTTCAGATGTTGTACCTTCTATATCTATTTGTCCACTCTTTAGTTTAGTCTTAAGTTCGGAAACACCCAATACGCGCAATGTTCTTAGTCCTGCTGAAATTCGTTGCATATCCTGAATAGTTAACTCGTTTGACATCATTTTAGTATCATGTTTGCAAATCCGAAGGACTGCGTTGATAAATGTGTCACTTGTTAATATCTCCAAAAGTTTTGATGCGGTTTCATTCTCGTTTAATTCGTGAAATGCTAATTTTTCCGTTACAATAGAATGAATTGACAATGGTCGATATCTTTCTGGAATCAAATCAAACAGTCTAGGGAGTTCAACAACATTAATGCCTAAACATCCGAAATCTGCAAGAAAACGAAGGGTTTCTTCTGTTTCTAACCGTTCCCTTCGAATTTCAAGGCTTTCATAATACAATTCATTTGCAGGCAAAAGTTCGTTATTTTCTGACATTAAATATAATTCATCCACTTCTAACTCATCCACCGGTTCTTCAAGCTGTTGCATTGCTCTCATAAAAGAGTGAAGTGCTTTCTTTACCATTATGATTTCATTAGGACCAAGAGACGAATGATCATATTTTTTATGAATCTTCCACAAAACCTTGCTGTATGTAGCTACTGTAGGTTCATCTTTCATACCTAAACAGTTGAAAAATTTGAAGAATTTGCCATACTCTATTGGGGCTTGCAGTAGATAAGGCGGTATTTCGTGACACTCATCTATATTTTTGACAACTTCGCTGGGGTATGCAAATTTCTTATGTTTGATTATATGGATAAGAGGAATGGTATTAAATTCAGAAACGTTCATGTCCTTTCTTGACAAATAACGATAAATTCGTTCCATGATGGTCGTCAAAAGTGTTTCATCATGATCTTCAGTGGAGAGAAATAATGCTGAACAAATATTTTTAGCATGTTGCCTGACAGCTTCGAAATTTGGTTCTTCGATAATTTTTAATTTTTTCAATAGATTTTTATCAGAAGGCATTGCATATCTTGGTAAAACATCGGCAGTTGTCCAGACTAACTCTATTTGGTCATTTGATATTGTTTCCTGGAATGATGTTATTCTCAAATTTGTGTGTAAAGACCTATGTATATCTTCATACTTGCATTCATTTCTATCTATCACCAAAAAACGCAATTTTGATAATTGTTTGATAAAATTCGGAGATACCCTTTTTTCTCTTTCTATGAAATAATACAGCTCCGGTAAAAGATGTTGAAGTTTAAATAAAAATTCTTTCGTTGGCAATGAAGCTTCGAGCGTCCTTGCGAAGTGGAATAATGCTCTTTCTGATATCTCATTTACCAACCCTGCGTTAACTAAAAGTTTTCTCCACCTTACATCATCAAACGGTGGTGGAGGAAAATCCTTGTTATTACACAATTTCTGGAATAAGGGATGATCGGGATTAAAATATTCATCAGCTCTGTTGATAAATTGTCCGTCCCGAATAAAACGCACTTCTCTGAGGGCAGATAATACGTTGACATTTTCAAGAAGGTTGTCATTGATAAAGGTCAAATGGAAAATGTGAAAGTCTTCATAAACGGTTTCAAAATATGGTAAGACATATCTAGAATACCAGTCACTTATGTTTATAATGTTACAATCGATTATCGAGTACAATTTCCACCATTCAGGGTAATAACGAAGTATGGTCAAGTCTTTTTCTTTGCACAAAATTTCTAAGCCAGGCAAATAAATATTTTCTTGTATACTTAGGAAACGTTTCGTTTGAAGATATATAACTTTGTCTTCCATTGATGTAAAAAGAGATAGTTCTTTCAACTTATCTATTTTCCTTTGTTCATTTGGATGCAAACCAATAACGAGATATGACACTAAATTGATTCTGTCCGTTTCTGTAAGATTTTTTTCCGCCTGGGAGTTACTATAGTAATACACACAGTGTAAAATATTGCTTGAACATTCATATTTGATTGAAAGATGGTCAATGAAAGTTGATTTCAAAATTGCAGTTGGTAAGGGAAGTTTTCGTAAGATAGGATATAATTCCGGTTGTTGACATCTTTCGAAACTATCATAATCTACAACAAATTCACAGAATTTCAAAGCTAACAAGTTTTCTTTTTGCAGCATTGATACCGGCAATAGCGCCCAGTCTTCTAATACATCAATAGATTCTCCTCTTGTATCTACGAATTCCCAAAAGCGTTCAAGCCATTCTTTTGACAGCAAGCTATCTGTTACGATGTCTGTCTTGAATTTTGAATCTAGTGACTTTGGTAATAAACGAGCAAACTCAGTCAATGTTAATTTCTCAAACGAAAGTTCACGTAGTCTAGCAATCCCAACAAGAGATTTATGAACAAACTTGCCTGACGATGCAGGCAAAAGATCAACAAACTTTGACAAAATCAACTTGTTTTGTTTAAGAAAAGTTCCAACAGAAAGATCGTTTCTGAGAAGAAGAGGTAAACCATTTATTACATTCAAATCATCATACCTTAAGCAATATTCTAGGCACAACTTTACTTGGTGAACTTTCTCAATCTCATTCCGTGAAAAACAATTCATATCAAAACCACTAGATTTAAAAAAGTGAATTGCAGCTTTCGGGGAAATGTTTTGAATACAGATGCAAGATTCTTCGTCATTTCCATGGTTTTTGTTCATGTGCTGACATGCATTTAGCATGCTCGATTGTAAGATGATTGGGAGGGTTACTAATTTCATACCTACTGTCAGAAAACATTTCCGAAGTAGATCTACTACTGTACTGCTAAAGTTCTGACACATCAAGTCATCCACTAAAATTGGTATTTCGTTATGGTTATGAAATCTGACCCATTTAATAGATTGTCTCGTCTCAAACTGTTGAATATTCCAGCTCCAATCATTCTCAACATTATAGTTTTCTTTTTTCTCTTTTATAATTGGATAAACTAAAAGTTTCCTCTTTTTTATATAATAAAAGACATATGAAACAAGTTCCTTCCAAAAAATATTGTTCGACGATGTAAATGATGGAAAACTATCAAAGAAATTTGTAATGACAAATTTCTTTTCCATCATGTTTTCGTTTAAGAAACCAATGCCCCCTGCATAAGCGTACGCAATACATCTGCGGATCAGTTCTAAATTCCATATTCTACGAACATCACTCGAACTGCTTTCTTCAGAACCCCATAGTTTATTTCTGGATATGTCTATTGCGAAATGTCCGTTTACATGGAACGACAAACCTGTTTCTACTGGCAACGGTAAGAGACAAAATGCTTTCGAATTCATAGACGAATTAGACAATGAAAATAACCGAAATGCAACGCCCCCTTTTGGTAAGAATTTAATTTCTTTTCTTTCAATTAAATCCTTTAAAGAATGATCAATATCCTGCGGATCTGTAAATCCAAGTGTTTGAACAATCATCCACCATGATGATGCAGCTTTGGAATAAAATTTGATATCGATAACGTACTTGAATTCTACTATATTTTGCGAAAAAATACTAGAAGGTGATATTTTCATATGTTTATTCATCTTATTCAACTGTTCTTTGAATTTACTTTGTGTACGATTTGCGTCACCAACCCCTGTCACTTGAACACTACAATGAATTGTATGGACTGATTCCAAGCCAATGCTTGAAATAGTTATTTGTTTGATATTCAGAAGAAAAAGTAAACATTCTTCAACATCTTTCTCCATTTGCAGCAATAAGTGTGCAATGTCTTTCGAAGAAAATGTTCTATTACATATCTGCGATTCTTCATGATAACATGTCCTAATTGGAAATCGTAACCATGTTCCCTTGTTCCTTTTCAACTCTTTCGATGATAAAAATGTATTAAATACATCTGGATAATCGGACATAAGCTCTGCTGCCTCCATGAACATTCCAGGATCGCCATCGTATGCTAAAGGTGCATACCGACAGTGAGGATCTAATACGCAAAAGCACCCACCCTTTGCTGCTTCTGGGCCTAATGCAAGAATACATGGTGCGTCTGTTAGATGGTATACAGAGTTAAATCCTATTCCAAATTGACCCGTTTTGGTTTTGTCGTCGCCTTTACTGCCCACTCCTAGTCGCTTTATACCTTCTAAATTCTCATCTGTAAAACATGCATCGTTAAATATACACACAGCCGGTCCTTGCAGTGGTTTCCAATTGTCAAACACTTCATTGGTACTGTGAGTACGCTTATCATAGACAATATGGATTTCCTTTGCTCCAGCATCATCAGCATTTTGAATCATTTCTTTCAAAATTGAATGGTCACTTGGATAACAATCTAATATTCCTTTGAGTCTTGTGACAAGATCTTCTCTTTGACCAAACGAAATGGCTGATGTTTTCTGTGACATCCACAAATCTCGTTTGAATCCAGCATGTGTCTGAATCTGCTGTTTAGCATTAGGTTCATTTTCACAAAGCTCAATAACGTTTTCATAAGTCGGGTATTTGATATACTTTCCGATTATATTGGAAGATTCAATAACTTTATTCCAGTCAAGATTTGTAATTCCATGTGACAACAAAATGTCTAAAACCTTTTTCGGTAAATTCTTGAGATCTTTCCTTCCATAACCTGTCAACACATAGTTACCTTTGAGGACAAACAACGAATCAATCTGTGATCGTTCCGGATTGTATTGAGGTATTAATGGTAATTTTTCAAAATCCTGAAGGTCATTTCCCTCACCAGTTCTATTGATAATTGACCAGATCTTCTCAATCCACTGGATACTCAAAGGACTTGGGTTGTGTTTTAGAATAAACTGACAATTTTTTGAATATTCACCATGATTTTGGAAGACCTCACCTAGAAGTTGTGGAATGTTCTTGTATTCCAACATTTTAAGCTGGAACCAATCTGAAAAGGTTTTTGCGATATTAGATTCATTGTGTTTATTCATAATAAGAGTTTATGCTAAGCGGACATATATGTTAATCAGAAACATATATTTTATTTCTCGTATTGCATTTTACATTTAATACAAAAATTAGAACATGAACAAAAAAAAAAGATTATGGGCAATTAAAAAAATCTTCAATAAAAGAAGAGGGACCAAAGATACCAAAGGAACAGTCAAACTCGTAAATCTAAAACAAACTGACAACGCCATGGCTAAAAATGGCTAAAGGACAATCACTCCTATAAAGAGTTACTGCATACTAGGTATATTGGTAACTTGTTAGAACACGTGGCCTTGCTAATTATTTTTGTGATTTAAAGTGTTTATTTATCTATTATAATTTCGATAATATAAGGCAAACGCGGAACAAATAACAAATCGTCATTACAAGGCAATAACTTCAATAGGGAGTCATTTATTACATAGAGATACCAGGATCTATAAATGTATTCGAGTTAATAGGCAAACATGAACCCAATAGTCATTTAAGGGCAATGACTTCTAAAAGTAGTTATCTGACAGCTTTGACGTATAAGAAAAATCATTTTTTTCAAAAGCAAGACAAGGCGATTCTTCATTCTGTCGTCAGCGTCGTCGTTCACAAATACTAAATCTGTGGTTAATTTTGTTAAATTTTAATAACTTTCTTAAACGATCCTTGATTTCTACCAAACTTGGACAGAATATAGTTGATGACCGTAAGATAGTATGCAGTAGTAATTTTGTAGAAAAAAATCCTGTTTATCCGTTTTTACTTATAAATGGACTTAGTTTGTCTGCCACTTAACATTACATTCACTCTGTGGTTTAAATTATTTTTAAATTTTAAGAACTTGCTTAAGCTATCATGGATTTCTACCTAACTTGAAGATAATATATAGAAGAAGATGTGGTATGATTTCCAATGAGACAACTATCCAAAAAAGACCAAAACGACACAGACATTAACAACTATATGTCACCGTACGACCTTCAACAATGAGCAAAGCCCATACCGTATAGTCAGCTATAAAAGGCCCCGATAAGACAATGTAAAACAATTCAAACGAAAAAACTAACGGCCTTATTTATGTAAAAAATAAACGAAAAACAAATATGTAAAACATAAACAAACGACAACCACTGAATTTACAGGCTCCTGACTTGGGACAGGCACATACATAAATAATGTGGTGGGTTAAACATGTTAGCGGGGATTCCAACCCTCCCCTAACCTGGGACAGTGGTATAACAGTACAACATAAGAACGAACTATAAAAATCAGTTGAAAGGCGATACGCTTGTTTATGATCATAAGATATTATTCAGAAATAAAGTTTGTAAAAGAAAATCTTGTTTATCTGTAATTTACATATAAATGGACATAGATTTTCAGCTAGTTAACATTAAATTCACTCTGTGGTTTAAGATTTCAAATTTTTAACAACTTACTTTAAATATTCTGGATTTCAAACCAAACTTGGACCCAAGCTTGTTTGTGATCATAAGACAGTATCCAGAAGCAAATTTTGTAAAAAAAGACTGTTTTTTCATATTTTACCTATAAATGGACTTAGTTTTTCTGCTTAATAACAGTTAAAATAACAATTGAGTTAAATGATCAACAGTAAAGCCATACCCCGACAAGAACCAGAGCTATTTATGAGATAGACACATTCCTTAATTCGAAATAACTCTCAAATATTGATAAGACAACATTGACCCAGTACCGACGCATACAACCTACGGGAACCTTTAATTTACCTGGTCTTTGATAGCCTGATGAACCAAGAGGGCAAGAATATAAATTTCTGAAATATTTACGAAAATCTGTAGTATCGTATCTGTGTATCTATCACGTCATATCAATATATTTGCATTTAATTCAAAGACCTTTTAAATTGTAAAATGTATCTTTTTTCATAACCAAATATATTCAAATAATTACCTTTCTTAGCCATGGAAGTTAATGCTTTCTGCAAAGGAACTGGCAAATCATTGGACACAAATCTATGTTCAAGGCCAGGGAAAACCGAAGAATCTATTGATGAAGAATCAACATATATAACTTCTTCTGCGATTGAACTTTGATGAAAACTGTTGAACCCACCACTTTGCAGCGGTAGTAGTTTTAATCCATCCATGTTTTCTTCTGACTCGTTCATGATATAACTCAAGAGGTTGATTTTTTGACCACGACTAAGTCGCTGAATAACATTTTTAGGCGTGCTCAGATATTCGACTATTTCAAGAGGACTGATATATTCAATTTTACCATATCTTATCAGCATTTTCATATTATCATGAGGGTCGAAGACATTTTTTCCAAGATGAAGAAGAACCGTCTTTATTGTTTCCCTTATGCTTACGTGTTGACATTTTGGCATGTCAGAAGAAAAAACGTCACATAAGATTATAGAATTTTTGTTAACCCATTTCCCATTGTTGCGTTCTGTAAAGAATACTGGTAATTGAACCACGCGGTTATAAAATTCAGTTACACAACTCCGCCAGAAAGAATCATAAAAAAGTTCATGTTGGGGCATACAATCGTATACCATTTTTACCCGATAATTCAGATTGTTATTTTCTGTACTTTGTTCAATAAGGTGTTCAACCAGTTTCATATAAGCTATTGGTACAAGATTGGTCACTATAGCTACGTTCCACTGCACGAATTTATCTGAAGACTTTCCTGTCGACAATTTCAAATGTTGTCGATTTTGACTTAATGCAAAATAAGCATTCACATGCACGGGCAGATTTGTTTTGACGGTGTCTGGCAGTGGTAAAAAGTTAAATACACGTCCTATTTTAGAGTCCGTTATTCCCCGCTGAAATGCAATTCCAACATACGGAAGGCACGCTATTTCTGAATCTTCAACAAGGGTAGCCAGTGGTGTTTTCAATTCTGAATGTCCTGCATAAAAGTGTACAACAGTCCAAATGTGAGACTTTTGGCATTGCCTACTTTTTTTATTACTTATTGTGTGTGTGGTACAATTGAATGCAATATATTGTGAATCGCATGTCCCGTTTTCAATTTTGTCCCACATACTACACAATAAATCAGACTTTTTTGTATCGTCAAAAATCAGTGTAGTTTTATGTAAGAGCTGTCCACTAATACTTCTTATTTCAATTTCTTTTAGATACTTCAGAAACAGTAGCACATGATGAGCACTAGTCTTTAACATTTCAATAGCACCTTCTAATTTTGAACTGCTATATTCATTTGACGACAATTGACTACCGCCTGTTCTTAGCGGGAACCAAAACATCGTTCCATTATAATGACCCTTCCTAATAATTTCCATACTTAGTCCAAACGAATTCAGGATTCCAGATATACCAACTTTCTCTCCAAATTCTGCTAAAGTTGTCTTATGGCATTCATTATTTACTTTAAAAGGGTCAATAAGTAGAGCAAAATGTCCGCTAATGACAACAGCATAATCTGTAAAAGAGAAAAGGAAAGGTGAAAGTTCATACACTTGTGGCATGACTACCGGTAATGTAAACCTTTGTTCTCTAGTATCAGCCTATACCATTACATTTGTTATTGTTACCGTTGTTTTTTCTTAAGACATGCAGTTATTTCGATAAATTATCATAACAAATGTAGGTCCTCCAATAAATTGACGTCGCAAAACCGATTATTTGGTAAAGTATGCTAGGAACTTTAGATGAGAGTTTAGTCATTAAAGTACACCTATCTATTATATGTATTTTTAAATATTACAATAATTTATATTTTAGTACTGCTTGATCCATCTTTTTGTGTGTGAAATAGTGACATTAATTAACCTTTGTCTTTAACCTTTTCAAAGCTTTCCTCTAAAATGACTTCACCAATTTTGAGCACTCTTGAGATGAATAATTCTTTTGATACTAGATCACAAATTTAAGTTCCAATCAACAAACATTGCATTTCTTAAAAGGGAACATAATGATAAAATAAGTGTTTTGTTAGATATCTTCATATTACATCATAGAAAGATAAATCTGAAGAAACAAAAATATTTTCAAGATGTACCAACTTCATTTCCTTTAAACTCATAAGGGAGTTTTCTTAAAGGGGTACTAGTATTCAAATTCATATTTATTCTCATATTTGATTTATAACCATATAAATATATATCCAAATTATAAACAGGCTAAAGTAAACAATTTACATGTCATGGGCTCGATAATATGTAGCTTCGTTTCGTGCATATTTTAGTCGTGACGCCATCTCATCAACTATCGAGTTGACCTCCGAATACCTCCGATGGTCAAATAAGCGATTCAACATAAATATGAATACAAAAACAAAGCGAACACGTGTAATTGGATTTTATTTAAGGTATGTCTAGTTTCATATTATCGATTAGAAATAAATGATAATTATCGTTTTTACCTGTATAAGAATGATTTTTTTTAACCAAATCAGTCAATCAAACGATTAACCTTTGTTTCACTTTCAATGTTGAGATTCTTTTCCCGTAAATAACCGATCACACACATTGCATGCGTGATCCATCTCTAGGTAAGGGGTTAAATTGAAGTTCACATGGATACGGATTCAATGAGGTCGAATTATTCACTTGCATGTGAATAATTAACCATGAATGTTTCTTAGCTTTAATTGACAAAGTTGAACCAAAACTGCCAGCAAAAGCGAACTATTAATGCACTATTTCCCTTTCATTAATGATCGGAAAAAAAATCATACTTTAGATTCTTTATATATCTCGTAGCTAGTGTCCCTTTCAAATCGGCATAGCTCCAACATGAAAGAAACTCACACAATACTTTAGACTGCAGTAAAATGGATTCAGCAATCGTTTTACACTTTGAACAAGGTTAGACGGTATTTACCGCCCCTTGTATTTACCGGTATTAATACCTGTACAATACTCCTCCAGTGGTCAATACTAGCAGATACTGGTCAATTGAAATTTTCATGGTGGTCTTTGCTATTTATTGAAGTAAAAATCTAATAAAATGTAAAAAAAAATTTTTTTTTAATCTTTCAGCATGTTTGAGCTGATTTAAATAAATGAATTTTATTTGTTCTATTCACACGGGTGTCATTCGGTTTATCGAGAGAAATGATCGTGAAAGAATATCCAACGGCGGTCAAGAATTGAGAGACGATCGTGAAAGTTCTGGTAACGGATCGTGAAAGGCATTTAATGTACATTCTAGTTCAAAATCTTTGAAAAAATCGTTTAATTTTCAAATAGTTATCAAAAGTACCAGGATTTTAATTTTATACGCCAGACGCGCGTTTCGTCCACATAAGATTCATCAGTGACGCTCAGATCAAACTAGTTAAAAAGCCAAACAAATACAAAGTTGAAGAGCATTGAGGACCCAAAATTCCAAAAAGTTGTGCCAAATACGGCTAAGGTTATCTACTCCTGGGGTAAGAAAATCCTTAGTTTTTTTAAAAATTCAAAGTTTTGTATACAGAAAATTTATAAAAATGACCATATAATTGATATTCATGTCAACACCGAAGTGCTGACTACTGGGCTGGTGATACCCTCGGGGACGAAACGTCCACCAGCAGTGGCATCGACCCAGTGGTGTAAATAGTTATCAAAAGTACCAGGATTTTAATTTTATACGCCAGACGCGCGTTTCGTCTACATAAGACTCATCAGTGAGGCTCAGATCAAACTAGTTAAAAAGCCAAACAAAAGCCAAACAAATACAAACAAAACGCGGAACAAATCCGAACAAAAAAATATGTCTGTCAAAATGGTTTAACTTCCTCAAGATCACTGTGAAAGAAGATAAAGAAAATACGAAGAACTTTTTGAAAAAACACAAAAGGCGCAATTCGTGTCTATGAAATTAATTACAAATATCACGCTTTTTGTACCTATAATGGTCATATTTTTAAATATCATGATATATTTGAAATTTAATCTTTAGTGTATCTGATAGTACAGTAAAATTAAAGTATGTTCTTCCATTAAAAGCGTTAATTTGTTTATGAAAACCTTTAATTTGTTGAATTTCCATCAAACTTGATCGTGAAAGATCAGGCAACGTATTATTTCGATCGTGAAAGAAAATGCGTGACCAGACTTAATACTAGTTATCAGAAATCAGTATTTCTTTTACCATTTGATAAATCTGCAAGTGGTTGAAGCCTGTAACTATTTCGATAAGGATGAACATTAAAAAGCTATTTTCTTTTTTTCTATTCAACACTTTACCTCTTAAGTTAAACTAGAGGCTATAAAGAACCTGTGTCGCTCACCTTGGTCTATGTGAATATTAAACAAAGGACGCAGATGGATTCATGACAAAATTGTGTTTTGGTGGTGATGGTGTGTTTGTACATCTTATTTTACCGAAATTCTTGCTTCTTACAATTTTTTCTATCTAAAATGAACTTGGCCCTGTAGTTTCAGTGGAAATTGTTAGTAAAAATTAACAAATTTTATGAAAATTGTTAAATTGACTATAAAGGACAATAACTCCTTAGGGGATCAATTGACGATTTTGGTCATGTTGACATATTTTTAGGTCTTACTTTGTTGTACATTATTGCTGTTTACAGTTTACCTCTATCTATAATAATATTTAAGACTAGAACACACCCGTGATATCGCGGGTCCATCACTGAATAAAAGTATATATAACTATGCGCAAGCCTTTATTTGGAAAGAAAAGATCATGAAATGTTGTATTTTTTAATCAACAGCATTGTCCTATATTAGTTATAAATAAAGTTGAATTATTTGATTCGCTGTTTTACGTCATGCCACTGTTAGGATTTTCTTACCCCAGGAGTAGATTACCTTAGCCGTATTTGGCACAACTTTTTGGAATTTTGGGTCCTCAATGCTCTTCAACTTTGTATTTGTTTGGCTTTTTAACTATTTTGATCTGAGCGTCACTGATGAGTCTTATGTAGACGAAACGCGCGTCTGGCGTATAAAATTATAATCCTGGTACTTTTGATAACTATTTACACCACTGGGTTAATGCCACTGCTGGTGGACGTTTCGTCCCCGAGGGTATCACCAGCCCCGTAGTCAACACTTCGGTGTTGACATGAATATCAATTATATGGTCATTTTTATAAATTTTCTGTTTACAAAACTTTGAATTATTCGAAAAACTAAGGATTTTCTTACCCAAGGAGTAGATTACCTTAGCCGTATTTGGCACAACTTTTTGGAATTTTGGGTCCTCAATGCTCTTCAACTTTGTATTTGTTTGGCTTTTTAACTATTTTGATCTGAGCGTCACTGATGAGTCTTATGTAGATGAAACGCGCGTCTGGCGTATAAAATTATAATCCTGGTACTTTTGATAACTATTTACGTCCAGATTTTTAGTCTTCTTCGTATTGTTATCTAAGAAAACAAATACTGATTAAAATACTACAATAGGTAACAATTTGGTAATTTAGAAGCCTGTGCTTATGACCCGTGTATATATAGAGAATAATACATGGCAAAATCCGTATCATATGTCGTATCATCCCGAGACATCAATATCAGCCCGAGGGATGATATTGGTCGAGGGTGATACGGCATGTGATACGGATTTTGCCATGTATTATACGCTTTATCATATATTTCAACAGAAGAGTATTATATTATATGAACTGTTTTCTGATCCATAGCACTGGGTTACCTTCAGTTCTGCTTTTGTCTTGTTTCAAAGCCTTAAAACAACTGCTCAATTATTTATACGAAGCACCTGGGTTACCTAACAATCTGTTGTTTTAAAAATAATTTGTTTATTATTGTATATATTTGAGTGTTTTGTATTTTTTATAGTTGCATTTAGTGTGCCAAAAAATATGTTGTGAAAACTTGATGTTCGTGCCGTCACATATAAAAAAAAACTTGACGTTCGTGACGTTACATACCAAACAATGACGTCTTTAAAAAAATTGACCTATTTTGAGGAAATTTTTTCTCAAGCAAAAAAAACCAAAAAACTGACTTTATGTAAAAAAAAAAAAAAAAGGTATGCGATACGGGGTATGCGATACAGGGTAGGTGATACAGACTGGAAAAACGAACCTTTATTAGATATACAAAATAGCTGTATTTTGTACTAAATATATGATAAAGCATATTAATCCTGAATACACCGTTTGGTGGTGCGCCTGTTAGATGCGGAACGTACAGATAAGTTAATAGGTAACAGGTGAATATATTACTAATGGTATCGTATCGGACTCGACCCGGAACTTCTTAATTATTGGCAATATTAATTATGTGGAAAACAAAAGGGCCTGGAGTGGTGTAATTTTTAATCTACACCTCTGACTGAATTAAGGTATATAACTATGCGCAAGCCTTATTTTAATATTAGTATTGTCATCTGATAAAGTCATGCCGATTATAAGATACACAGTTTTTCTCTGCTTTCAAATCTTTCAGTTTGAACCCGTCGAACTGGAACTTATCAATTATTGGTAATATTATTTATTTGGAAAACAAAAGGTCCCGGAATGGAGTATTTTTTAATCAAAAACATTGTCCTATATTAGTTATAAATAAAGATAAATTCTTTGATTCGCTGTTTTACGTCATGTATGCCCACTAACAAATTGAAAACTGTTCCTCATTTTTAGTCTTGTTATCTTAGAAAGTCTTACTGATTAAAATACTACAATAGGTAGCTATTTGACAATTTAGTAGTGTCAACCCTATGATTATGACCCGTGTATATAGCATATTAAGTTAACCCTGAATACTTTGGTGGTGCGCCTGTCAGACGCGGAACGTACAGATTAGGTAATAGGTAACAGGTGAATATACTATTGGTATCGGTATCGGACTCGACCCGGAACTTCTTAATTATCGGCAATAATAATTACGTGGAAAACAAAAGGGCCTGGAGTGGTGTAATTTTCAATCTACACCTTTGTACTATATTAGTGATATATAAAGTTGAATTCTTTAATTCGTCGTTTTTACATGACGACGGCTGAAAAATTGGACTTCGTAATTTTAGTATTTTAGATAATAACAAAAAACGGCAAAATGTCCTTAAAATAACCAATTTAGGAGCAGCAACACAACAACAGGTTGTCCGATCCATCTGCAAATTGCAAGGCATATAGATCTTCACCTGATGAACAATTGTACACCATTTCAGAGTTGCTCTATATATGCTTTGGTGTTTGAGTTATAAGCCAAAAACTGCATTTTACCCCTATGTTCTATTTTTAGCCATGGCGGCCATCTTGGTTGGTTGGCCGGGTCACGCTAAACATTTTTAAACAGATACCCCAATGATGATTGTGGTCGAGTTTGGTTAAATTTGGCCCAGTAGTTTCAGAGGAGAAGATTTTTGAAAAAGTTAACGACGACGGACGACGACGACGACGGACGCCAAGTGATGAGAAAACTCACTTGGCCCTTTGGGCCAGGTGAGCTTAAAAAAAACTAATAACGTGTCTAAATAAGTTTTGAAAGATTCAGCTATGTGAATCGGTCTAGTGCACTTCAGGCAGACCGACACTTGTTAGCCAATAATATGGATATGCAACGTTTAAACCAAATGGTTTGTTATACATCAAACAAAAAATCATAGCAAAAAAAGCACATGTCATGTGTAATTTTGAATTGAACGATAACCAACATCTTGTGCAACAGAACGTTTTAAGTTCTTTATAAAAAAACACAGATAGGATTTATTTAACTTTATAGGACATACTATAGAAGACCAAAGCGCAAATGATGTAATGTCGTGTTTGCTTTACTTATGATAGTATATTTGTTGAACGTCTATAATATCAAGGGTCAAATGCGCTTAAGATTGTCAATGTTTCATAAAAAAAGGTCATGGTCAGATGAGCCCTGCCATACAGATCTCTACAAAAAAAACCATACACCAAATAAATGTGTTCTGATCCTAATAGTGCCTCAGAAACTGACAATTGTAAAAGTTATGCTTGGCCAATTAATTCGGAACATAAGGTAAAAAGTATATGAACCCTGACCGACAGCCAGACATAGACACCTTACTATCATTTAATAAATCAAACACAATTGAAGTCATCATGGTCATATACGAAACATGCAGACATACATGTACACAATACACGAAACACCTTGTCGCTATAGCATACAGGTACAAAATGTATATATTCGAAAGGCCAAACAACACAAAACAAACATTGCCGAATGATGCATGCTAATGAGTTCAATGTAAGTTGAAACTTTGCACAACTCCAAAAATATACACCTTACAATCATAGCAACAGACAGTTATCCCGAAGCTTAACGAATCCTCGATGATACAGACTTGACCACTAAAATGAATCTTCATCAATGAAACGAGGCAAATTCAGGGTCAGGTGAATCCTGTCTAACGGACATTTAGTATAGGATCCAATATACAAAATATGGGTATTCTATAATTTATGATTAGTGAGTACTTCACATGACAATAAAAAACTTCATCCTGCAATCATCCAATTATTTTACAAACAACATGTTCACAAATGCCCAAATAATTTTTATGTATTTGCGCGTCTGGCGTACTAAATTATAATCCTAGTACCTTTGATAAATATTTACACCACTGGGTCGATGGCATTGCTGGTGGACATTTCGTCCCCGAGGGTATCATCAGCCCAGTATTCAACACCTCGATGTTGACATGAATATCAATATGTGGTCATTTGATACAAATTTCTTGTAAACAAAACTTTGAATTTTTCGAAAAACTACGGATTACCATAGTCCTATTTGGTACAACCTTTTGGAACTTTGGATCCTCCGTGCTCTTCGACATTTTACTTGTTTGGCTTAAACATATTGAGGATGTTGACCTATCTAGCCTTTTCAATATCAATAACAAATATATATTATCATATAATGAAAGAATAATGTGAACGTCTTCGTAGCATCAGATCTCTCACGATCCTTTTTCACGATCTTCAAAAAAACGGTACGTGATCTTTCACGATCCAAAAAATAAATTTTGTGTAGATAGTTCTTTATTTACAAAGTTTCAGATTATATTTTTACAAAATACCTATGAAAACCGTTTAATTAATTCAAATACAATGCTCTTATTCTGATAAATGTAGTTTATCTAGTCGAATTTGTGAAAAAAATCGTGTTTGTTTACATTTTTTATGTCATTGAAATGTCGACAAGCAATCTGCCTTTTGTCGTTTTGTAATAACTATGTACTTTTGAAACTGGATATTCTGAAATACTGATCATAATGTTAAATTATTTTGACAGACAGTTTTATTTTGTCGTAAATGTGTCTGTGTAATTAATTAAATAAGAATATTTACTGAACTTTCATATGTCTTCTCGATTAAATGTCTTTCACGATCCGTTACCAGAACTTTCACGATCGTCTCTTAATACTTGACCGCCGTTAGATATTCTTTCACGATCATTTTTCTCGATAAACCGAATGACACCCGTGATTCATCTTTGACACTTATACCTTCATATTTAGTTCTTTTAACTGTGATATTGTATACTATAGATAAATTATAATAAAGAATTTTGAAATATTAATTATTGAAATAATTATTATTTCAACATTTATAAATCCAGATATAACCTTATATTAAAAAAATGCATAATTATTACATATAAATACAAGAGGCTGTCACAACGACAGCAAACCGGATTTATTTACATTTATTTGTATCCTGGCAATATCACAAGAACCATTACTGATGAATGTTGAAAGTGAAAATCGTCAATATCAAATTTGACCTCCATTTTGTCATCAGTATAAACATATTAAAATTTGAAAAGCTTAGATTGAATGGTTCATGAGTAAATGCAACAACTTGAATGGAAATACCATTTTACGATCTTTCAAGAACCATAACTCCTCAACGGTAAAAGTCAAAATCGTCATTATTGAAGTTGACCTCTATTTTGTCATCAGTAACAACATATAAAAATTTCAAAAGCTTTGGTTGAATGGTTCATGAGAAAATGCACGGACACGACTGGAAACAACATTTTTCAATCTTTCAAGAACCATAACTCCTCAAAAGTAAAAGTCAAAATCGTAATTATTGAACTTGACCTTCATTTTGTCATCAGTAACAACATATTGAAATTTGGGAAGCTTTGGTTGAACAGTTCATGCGTAAATGCACGGACACGACTGGAAACTCCATTTGTCAATCTTTCAAGAACCATAACTCCTGAACAGTAAAAGTCAAAATCGCCATTATTGAACTTTACCTTCATTTAGTTGTCAGTAACAACATATTAAAATTTTAAGAGCTTTGGTTGATTGGTTCATGAGTTAATGCACGGACAACATTTGATTGCCTCCCGCCCGCCCGGCCGCCCGCCGTACATCCCCAAATCAATAACCGACATTTTTGTCCCAAAAATTTGGTTAAAAACTACAGATAAATGAAGTAACAGGTGTCTAAGGACGTGTTCACACCAAATGGCATGTACAGTAGACATGTTTACAATTAGTTTAATGTAAATAAAGTCAAGATAACAGGACTCAATTTAGTATATATGCCAGACGCGCGTTTCGTCTATGCCCGCGTCACACTGTCCCGATTTTTATATACGATGGACACCCGAATGCGAAAATTGTAAGTTCGTACGAAGTTGGTCCCGATCTCGTTAAAATACTAGAGAGAAGAGATACGAAAGTTAACCGAAGACGGTTATTTAAGCTTCATATCTCAGCCGAAGCCTAAATGATGGATCACGAAGGCTACACGATGGACAACGAAGGCTACACGATGGATAACGATGATGGCGCGTTGGCCATACGATGTATAAAAACGTCGTGTACAGCTTACGATGCATTTAAATTATATGCCGAAGGCACTCTTATTGACACTCTTAAACCAATATGCTTCAAAAGATTTTAACCACATTTGGTATATTGTTCCTCCTTGTAATTATCTGACATTTTTTACGTTCAAGGCCAAAGGTCAAGGTCTTGCAGATGGACTGTTTTTTTTCTCCTTGAAATAGCATAATACATAGGAAATTGGTTGCTCATTTTTTTACCTGCTGGTTCTAAAGACAATATTAAAGGTTTTTCCAGATACTGAATGTTTTGGTTAATTTCTAAAAAGATAGTTTATGTATCAAATATACATATTTACCGTTTTCTGCATGTGTCATATACAAATATAGCGTCCACATTTGTCCCCAATATGTTACATACGAGGGGATGCCACGTTCGGCATTGCCTTGTTTGAACTGTAAATGTACAAGTCTGAATAATCACCCATAATTATGCCCATGTTTATTACTGATCTATCTTAAAGGTAAGGTTCGTTGATCCCTTTTATTCGAAAAGAGTTCTTTCCATGAGAATATTATAATAATATAGACAAAAGGAAGGATGTGGGGAAAGCAACAAATGCGGCAAAATATGACATATATAGAAAACAAAATGGTTATAGAGTAAACATTCGTGTGACAAAGATTTAAAAGAACAAACATTAAACATTCATATATGATTGTGCATTTATGTTCATTTAATGAATTAAACATTGAGGCAAATAATTCATATCTTATCAAGGTTTTCAATAGCAACGCACATGACCACTAATGGTCATGAGTCTTTCATTAGTCAGCAGTGGTACAAATTTGCAATGATTGCGGTTCTTCTAGTTGAGCGTAATTGTTCGTATTAGTTGACTGTTAGTAGTTCAAGTTGACTTTAGTACGAGCTTGTAAAAGTATGAATTGACTTGCTTCCCTGGAAAGAAAACCGAGTTTTGTTTTACAGTACAAAAGTTATGAGACACAAATCAGACAAATGTTTACTACTACAGGGATCAATGGTGAGGTCTGACTAACCTGTCCATAGTGAATGTAAATGACTCCCACCTTCACCCCAAGTCCATGATGTCTAAATTTGGAATAGAATGACAGGTGTTAGGGTCTAGCAAAGTGATATGCATATGTGTCGCCTATGAGATTGACCTTGTATGTCATTCAATCTTTTTGAAATGAAAAACAGGAATGAATATTGTTTAGGCGTTGGTATTTAAATCTTTTACAAGTTCTCAAAACACACACAAGAGGGTGTGGGGTTACCCTATAACTAGGGACAACCCCTATTTTTCATTTGATTTTTTATATTATCCCATACATGAATATATATGGTGGGGATCTCGACCGTTATCAAGTTTTCAAACAGGAGGGGTAGGGACCCCTGTGACTTCCCCTATATTTCATTCTATTTGTTTACATGAATATATATGGTTGAGGGTTGGGGATCTCATCTGTTTCTAAGTTATCAAACAGGAGTGGGTAGGGTGACCCTAAGGACTCTCCCTATATTTCATTTGATTAGTTCTTCTACATGAATATATATGGTTTAATTTAAAGGTGGGGATCTCCGCTGTTTCCAATTTCTCAATCAGGTGACTGCAGGGACTCCCTATATTTAATTTAATATAGAGTTGTGGATCCCAACTGTTTAAAAAAAAAATTAAACATGAGGGTTATGGTGACCACAGGGACTTCCCCTATAATTCATTTGATTTGTTATATAGTCTTATACATGAGTATATATGGTTAAGGGGTGATGATCTCGAATTTTTTCCAAGTTCTCAAACATGGAGGTGTACAGTGACCATAGGGACCCCCTTATAATTTATTTAACTTGTAATATTGTCCCATACATTAATATATATTGTTTAATTGTGGATCTCGACCGTTATAAATTCTCAAACAGAAAGGGGTAGAATAGCCCCACGAACTCAACCTATATTTCATATAATTTGTTATATTGTCCCATCTTCTTCTTCCCGTTACGAGTCGAACTCTGTATTGAAGTGTAATTGACTCATGAATATATATGGTTTGGGGGTGGGGATCTTGACCATTTCCAAGTTTTGTCATTTTGGTTTCTTGTGGATAGTTGTCTCATTGGCAATAATACCACATCTTTTTTTTTTAAATAAGAAACTTCCAGCTATTTAAACTGACCTATCAAAATTGAGAAGAAAACATACCCTTTGAAATTGCAGTAATATGTTTAACTTGAACAGTATTTAACATGCATAACCAACATTTATCACTGATAAAAAAAAACATACTGTTACCAGGAACATATATATTGTTAGATAACCTGTTCTTAACTGTCACTTGTATTTGACTTTGACATTGAAATTGGTGTACAAAATATTTTCTGCTTTTTATTTCTTTTACACAATTTTGGTTTTCAATTCTAGTGTTTATATTTATCTACCATGCTTAGATGTATTTTGTCACCTGTCTGGATTTTTTTAGTTGATAGCCCTAAAACCCGGGCTTACCCTTATCCGCTTCCGGAATCGGATCCGATATTGTAATCTCGCGGCAGCCATTTTGTTAACAATGTTGTTTTTGACAAAAAGTGAGAAACGATTTTACTCGGATATACACATTATTTATCGGCGATTTTCTGTATAAAGCTAGCGGTTGAACAAATTGAACATCGCTGTCATGAAAAGTAATGATGAAAATAAGTTTGAGATCGTTTTTTAGGAAACTTTGGTAAAAATGTTTGATGAAGTTATTTTTATATTTTCTTTCAATGTCCGTCGGGCGTAGCTAGTAATGAAGTAGAAAGTCCGACTGCAAAACTGGAAGGTCACAGACCTAAGACCACCGCTAATTTGAACCCCTGCGTCCAAATTAAAAAGATACGAAAATTTCGTCTTCTAATTCAAAATTGCCGCCAACAGCGTGATCAGTTGAACTTATATAATAGACTTCTGACGTATATAATTATATACGTAGTTCACTACGTATTGACGACAAACAATATTCCTATAAGTCTTGCAATTTGGGAAATCTTAACTACTTGTCTTTAGAGATTTTCGGCGATTAAATATTTCATACATTCGTTTTTTGACATCTTAGCCAAAAGCTCAGGGGATAATAAACTACACAAGGATTCCTAATGTGCTCTACTTCCTATGTGCAACTTCAAAATTTTTGGGAAAATCGACGACCATTTAAGTTGTTCTGGTCATATTTTTTGTAATCCAGAATGAAAAGTATGAAAAAACTGTCCAATAAGTTATAAATAATATAGTAAGTAGCCAGCTAGATGATAACAATGGCACGTATTTCAGCATTTATTGGGTAACACACAAATCCAGGGTGCTTGCATAAGGCAGCTTAACTTCCTAAAAATTGACAAAAAATTAAATTGTACTTGTAAAAGTAAATCCTGAGCCTGTAATAGCTACTCTTCTTGTTCCATTTGAATTAATAGAGACAACGCTGTCACCTTTCTTGTTCTCATAGAATCATATGATATGAGCTCCATGTTTTGTGAACGTCTTTCTTAACTGTCTTATTAGACTGACCAGTGCATATCGCGCATGGCATGCGCACTTTAAATGTATTTAAGCGCGAAAATTAACTTACATTTAGCTGGATTTATTGCTGTCGTAGTTCCATCTTGTCGCCTTCGTACTTTTATTCGAGAGCAACACGACGGGATTACGAGGTCTTCACGAAGTCGTGTTGCCATCGTAAGACCATCGGATAGCTTCGTGATTCATTCGTGTAGACATCGCAATGTCAAAACTGTCCGATGGAAACGATGGAACACGAATGCAATACGATTTTCAAAGATGCATTCCAGGTGACATTACGATGGTGAGGATGGTGATACGAACTCAATACGAACCATCAACATCGGACGCACCTTCGGGGATTTTTTAACATGTTAAAAAATTTAGAACCCTTCCCGAAGGTGTCCCCGAAGGCTAGAAAAAGTGGCCGATGATTCTACGATGGTTAAAGATGGCACTACGAATAGCCCGATCTGGATACGATCAGTCCCGATATTAAAAATTTTCATAATCGTGTTGCCATCGGCGTAAAACTCGGCACTACAAAAGACTCATCAGTGACGCTCGCATCCAAAATAGTTAAAAAGGCCAAATAAAGTACGAAGTTGAATCACATTCGCACGATACTTTATTCATTACCCCTGTCTTTTCAAAACTTCATTCTCTGTTCAATTTATGTTTTTAATCCACTGTTACAAACCCTCATTCAAACCAATACAAACTTGAAGCTATAATTTCGGATATTGCAAGTCACAGACTTTTCAAGCCAGTCCGCATTGGAAAAGATGAAAAAGAGAAAAAATCTTTCCTTAATCTTTCTTTTGCCAACAAAGGTCTCGATGACGTCAACTTAGGCAATGTCCTTCATCATAAATTAGTTCAATCGAAAATACCTCCTTATTTCAAAAACAATCTGTACCAATCATTTCTTATACCTATACCAAACCTATTGCAACTAAAATTTTCAATTACAAACACGTTTTGCAAGATCTCGATATTGACAACTTCAAGTCTAAACCTCCTGATTGCACTTGTGCTAGTTCTCAATTCACATATAATCCTGCTGGTCACGTTATTACCGGTGACCTCAACATTGTTAATAACACTTCTCTACGAAATGTGCTATCGAAAGGTCCGAAATATCGTGAGACTATATCCATCAATTGGAAATACAACTTTAAAATTTTGATGGATTCAATCGAGGATTCTGCCAGGCAATAGGCTTAGCGCAAGAAGGAAGATGTAGACACTCTTTCCAAATGGATTAAGGCAGTGAGGTCGTTGATACAAATCAGAATTAAGAAACTGAATGGGTCTATCAATGCCCATGCTACGTCAATCTTTAAAAACCCAAATGTTGCAAAACACCTATCCTACCTCCATGACAAATATGTTGTTGTCTTCCGCAGATAAAGCCCCAAACGACACCTTTTTTGTGTGTAAAACCATTACATTAACTGCTCGATAAACGAATTGGGTATTGATAATTCACTTGGAAACTCAACATATACCCTCACGACACTTAGCAAAGAGAAAATCATGGATAATCATAGGTCTGTTCTATGTTCCTTTGGATTTCAACCAAAGATGAAGAACTGGATCTTCCATCACTGTGTTGGATACCTAAACTGCATAAGTGTCATTCGTTGCGGGTCCATGAATATTCTGTTCAATGAGGGAAAAAATATTTCTGAATCCAGATTTTCCGTATACCTTATAGTGTTGAATTTGGAATAAATTTGATTGATAGCTTTGAAAAACTAAATAAAATTGTTCGTGTTATGTGCGAATTTTTTTTTGTGTCAAACATAAAAACCATAGCCCCTTCCCGCATGTAGATAAATGGTTGGTCCAGGTTTTTTTTTATTATAAAACACAGCAATTAATATATCGAGTTTAAACAAACAATTCGTTAGAAAAAACTACATAAATAATTGTTATTCAAGTTTCTTCTTTGAATATACATGGTAAAATGCATGCTCTGAATACCTTGTTTTGTGTACAATGAACCACACAAGTTGTGTATTGACTATCGACTGCATGTAGACACTACATGTTAACATTGAGTTTTATCAACAATAACAATAACAATGTACTTTATTTGGAAGCACTCAGACACATATTTACATGTGCAACAAGAGGCAAAATACATAGTCATTATCAATCGGAACGTAACGTGTGAATTACACTAACACAACACCGATTTTGGTCAACAACAGCCACAATAAATGATAACAAAACATGGATTGAAAGTAGTAAAAGAGATATTTAAAGATGCCCTTAAACAATAAAATATTTCCTGTCTATATATTCAACTGAGACAAAAATCACCTTCCTGCAGGAAATGGAAGGTATGGAGGACCTTCGCCCTTACAGCTTCTGTCATTAATTGTGTAAACCCAAAAAAAATATGATCATTAAAGTGGTGTAAATTTTATCTTTAAATAATCATTTTTTACATATACATAGTACAACCACATTGATCTTAAAACCAACCTGAAATCTAAAGACTCTATTTGGAACTTGCATACAAAATAAGAAGACAATGCTTAGTGTAATTATTACAATGATACAATTAGTGAAAAAGTCACCTGATGAGTTACCTTGATAGTGGCGAAACAGTTTTTATCTTTTGTACAAATAAGACATTCCAAATCACTATTTATTAAAAAATTAACAACAAAAATAGAAATGAGAACATTTAAAATTACTTTAACAACTTTCATTGTTTCAATTTTAACAGTAATTGACCAAGCAAGAGTGGTTTTTATAGTAATGTGCAATCCCAGTATTTGCCAGTATTTCCCGCTGGCATGGTCAATTACTTTTTTCTCAATCTTGAGTTTGAATAATAGGAAAAAATAAAGGCAATAGTAGTATGCCACTTTTCAAAAGTCATAGATTTAACTGAAAAAAATCAGGATCAAACCAAAAACTGAAGGAACCACGTCAACTTTAAAGGAAAAAAAAACAAAAAAGAAGCTACAATCAATATATTTGATAACATACCGGTTATGTGGAATACAGATTTAAATCCTTGTCCGTAACGACCAATTTTGTATGCTTTGTGTTCTTTATGGCTTAAGTATAAGCTAGTTATTCCTTTCCAGTCATCCTCTTCAAAAACAGCATCGTTGTATACACATAAACTGGGTGACTGATTTAAAAAAACAACAACATAAAAAACCTTATTATTAGATGTGAAACATGGCGAAAACATGTAATCAAAGTGCTTGTAAGCACTGAAGGAGTTGCCTGAGGGTTTCGGCCATTTATATTTGTTTGTAGATGGTCTTATTTTGCTTTTTTTTTTTGCTTTTTGAAGTTTCTCTATATATCTATTATAATTGTCAAGATAAAAGAGGGAAATAAAAGAAAGTAACATTATTCATTTAAGGGCAATATATCATATAGTTGAGAAGTCGTCCTGTAGATTTACATTTCTAGCCGATAGGTACAGCTCAACATTTTAAAATATATAAAATATATTCAAGAAAACAAGCGTTCAATCTTTTAAATATGTAACTTAATAGAAAATAGGGTCAATACGTTAGGGCCTAGCTAAAAATTGTACAAATATTGATGAAATTTAAAAACATAGCAATCAAAAGCCCGAAACTATAGATTAAATTGTACAGTTTCTAAGTTGTATATGTACAAATAATAAGTAAATTATCACCTTGTCATGAAACCTGTGTATTAATGATTTTCTTTCCAAATTTCTATTCAAGAAAAATAACTGTTTTTGTCTATTTTTGGTTTATGTAAATGAATCTACCGTTCTATTTTCAATTTTTCTTTTAAATATAAAAAAAAACTTTAGAATATCTGTCTAGTACTATCTTGTCTCAGTGTATAATGGATGGACATATTTTTTTATTTTTTTATAACAAAATTTATATAAAAAAGTGTTCAACAAGCAAATAACATACTTTTAGATATTTAGCATAACAGCCACCAGGATCAATATTTCGGCTGTCGGACATAATTTTCATAACAGCAGCTTTTGCATCTTCTGCATTTTGCACAAATTCCTAAAAGAGAAAGAGGTACATGTATTACGTGTCAGTACTCCTAAAAACAATAGAGAAACATTAGATTGGAGTGTACCGTAAACATGTTTACTTATCGTTTATTGCTATAATTACCTTTTTCTTTTTTTCAGCACTTTTAATAGTTTTAAGGAGAGGTATATAGTTTGGCGATAATTCGGATTTTATTGAAATAATATTTGCATTTAAAACTCGTTAAACCGAATCTGAATATTGAGAATAATAAAAGCATTATTAATAACTATAGAGATACACTATACAAGTATAAAACATTTGGCAAATAGGTTGTATTTCGTTCATGTCCATCTACCGAACTTTTATCAGACAAAATATATCTAGTATGGCTTTGACTAAATTCTTTTTAATGGTGCAAAAATATTATGGGGTTGTCAGTTTCAATAAATCTGATTGAATATAAGTAAATTGGCCATTTCTCATTCTCAATCCTGTCTCTGTCTGTAATTAGGAGTAAATAATATGCCAAAGTCTGCCTGCTTCACTGATTGCAACCACATGTATGTGATAAAAGTTCTACTAAAAATAGTAACACAATCCCTTGTTTAAAACATACTATCAACATTGCAAAACCCACCATATAAATTACCTCAAACTCAGATGGACCTCAGAAAACATGTACAATCTTACAATCAATCAATCAATCAATATACTAAACACATATGATATTTTTCTTATCGTATAAGATATACAATCAACCTAGAAAACTTAGTTCAAATTACTGGTATTTGGCAAGAGGTCAAATTTCGGGTAAACCATATTTGATAGCTTTGTTGGCCTCGCATGATCCCGTTCACAAAATATATAATAATAATTGTACTATGCTACGTTTTATGTACTGCTTTCCTTTGGTCGCTTTTTTTTTTGCCATGGCGTTGTAAGTTTATTTTCCACTTCTGAATTTGAACCGAATGCACCTCTCGTATCTTTCTCCGATCTTTTGTAAACAGCGATGATAAACAAACTACTGTTTTTTAGCAGTAGCTTTCAATGAACATGGGGCCAAGGACAATGAAAATATGACTGACATTTTAGATTATAAGGTATCTGTGTTAAACGTATGATTTATCAAGGTTCTTCATATTCTTAAATATAAAGCTTATAACGTCTACTTGTATTGGGTTTGAATCCCGCTAACACGTTTAACCCCGCCAAATTATGTATGAATGCGACTGTCCCAAGTCAGGAGCCTGTAATTAAGTTGTTGTCGTTTGTTTATGTGTTATATATTTGTTGTTCGTTCATTTATTTTTATATTAATAAGATCGTTTGTTTTCTCGTTTGAATTGTTTAAAATTGTCATTTCGGGGCCTTTTATAGCTGAATATGCGGTATGGGCTTTGTTCATTGTTGAAGGCCGTACGATGACCTACAGTTGCTAATTTCTGTTTTATTTTGGTTTCTTTTACAGAGTTGTCTCATTGGCAATCATATCACATCTTCTTCTTTATATATATAACATGATAAGTCAATGGACCTGGTCGAATCAAGATTTGTATGTATCGCATTTTGCGAATTTCGTAGTAGGATTTACTCATTTCTTTTGAAGAAAATAGTTGTTTCTTTACTTGTCTTATTGTTCAAAAGGATTGTAATATCAATATATTTTATAATACTATTATTTCAAAACTGAATTGACAACTAATTAATGTATAAGTATCTTACATAAAAAATTTGGACATCGTCTGGATATTCTCTCATGATATTTTGAAGCTGCTTTAATAATGATGGGCGTTCCATTGGAAACCATTTTTTCTCATTTGATGTTTGGTCATAATCCGAGATGGGAAGTTGACTAGCCATCTCTCCCAACGAGTATCTAAAACAATTGGATATAAAAAAAAAGAACACAATAAAAATCAACACACACAAATACATACACAATCTTTTATTCCTAGGCTACAGATATACAACTTTATCTGTTGTGCCGTTGTTTTCATCTTATAATACATGTGTTTTCCTCGTTAGTTTGGAACCCGAATTTGTTTTCAGCTCCAGTTTGGTAGTTTTTTTTATAGGGGTCTTTGTAAGATGATTTATCAGCTAGCTTAGGGACACTATGTGCACAGGATTTACATGTTTTACACAGAAAAACTGACATGGTTAGAAAATACATATAACCACATCATTAAAAACACAATTATACGTCAATATTCAATAAATGGTTAGAAAATACACAAACACGCCTGTACAAACTTAATCCCATTTTAAATTTTATTTCTAGAAATTTACTTTTGATAAAATATGTCATAAAAAATCATTCATTGTTAATCGCCATTTTAAATTAATGTACTATTATATCATTCATTTATGTATTCCTCTGTCCTGAATGTTCTTGCGTTCATTTGTACTGTATTCCTATCATGTAATATTTGCATGTTAGCTTTAGTCACAACATTGCTTTTATTGCCATAAACCAGGTCCAACCCACCATTTTTCTTAATTGTCCTGTATAGGTGAGTGACAGTTTTCCAAAAGATGCTTAGTTAAAGACTTCAATGAACCCACTGAACATACGTACTGTTATTGCTAAATGCTAGAATTTCCAAACCAAACATCAATGCAAGTAATATAATCATATCACGTCTCAATTTATTATGAAGAACGTAAATAGTTTGATAAGATTAAATATTTCGACCAGACACGGGGAACATTTCAGAGGCTAAGACAATAACAATCAAAACCCAGGAGTAAACAAAGACTCGTAAAACTAAAAAAAAAATTACATCAACAGTTATAGATAATAAATAAAAAACAACACGAAGTCCACTAAAAACCGGGAGTATAATCAGGTGCTCCCGAAAGGTAAGCATTTCCTGCACCGTATACGGCACCCGTCGTGTTATTTTTTTGTCAAGTCCGGTAACGATGGAAGGTATTATGACTGAAGAAGAATATCAGATATGATTTCTGACACACTTTTGTCATAATGGCCAATCATCTCATGATGACAACCGTAAAATTTCTTGAGCGATAATTTGATTGATTCATAGCCCAACTTAGCGTTCACTTTCCTATCCAATTCGCGATGCATTATTAGTAATAAAGAAAAATATGAAAATTGAAATTTCAAAGTTTCGCTCCTAAACTTTCTCATAAAAACATTTTCCTTTGAATTATATCCTTTGACCGTTTTGCTCTTTTCATGTTTGATTTACTTTGATTACGTACAATTTGTTTTAACACCATCGGTCAACTAATTCGTGATAGTGTTTGTAAAACTTATGTAATGCTGATTTCTTCGACACAACTTGGTTGGAGCGGTTTATGAGTCAAAAATTAAAGAGCTGATAACGCCAAAAGGTACATATATTATAGTAATTTCAATGCCAATACTTAAATATTAGTTACTAGGCTAGTAATACTCTCAGCTATAAACAGTTCAGCAGTTCAGAAGTAAAGGCATCGACCAAGTGGTTGCGCATTAATCTTGACAAAATATTTGGCAATTTAAATTGTTTTGAAAAATTGAAGGGCTTATGGATTACCAACTGTCTGTTAAAACATCGAACTCAACAAATATGTAAATGCAAAAGTTATTGAATTATCAATGAATAAAACCTTATAAAAAATAATTACTATTTTAATTCTTTGTTTTGGCATATTTGGCAAAACTTTTAGGAATTTTTGGTCCGTACTGCTTTCCAACTTTGTACTTTATTTGGTCTTTTAACATTTTTTTATTCGAGCGTCTCGGAGTCTTTTGTAGAGGAAACGAACGTATTCTGAAAATATAAAATTTCACTGCTGGTGGAGTTTTAATTCACCGAGGGAATCACCAGCCCAGTATTCATCACTTCTGTGTTGACTTGAGGTTTATAACTATAAATAACATTTTTTTTTCTTCGAGCGTCACTGATGAGTCTTTTGTAGACGAAACACGCGTCTTGCGCTGATATAAATTTCAATCCTGGTATCTATGAGGAGTTATTTACAACCACTGGGTTGAAGCCACCCACTCCTGGTGGAATTTTTATTCACCGAGGGTATCACCAGCCCAGTAGTCAACACTTTTGTGTTGACCTGAGTTATCAGTGATATGTTCATAATCATAAATAAACGGTTGACAAGACTTTGAATTTTTCAGGAATAGGTTACTTAAGCTGTTTTTGTCAAAACTTTTAGGAATTTTTGGTTATCAATGATCTTCAACTTCGTACTTTATTTGGCCTGTTCAACATTTTTTTTCTTCTAGCGTTACTGATGAGTCTTTTGTAGACAAAACGCGCGTCTTGAGCAAATATAAATGTCAATCCTGGTATCGATGATGAGTTTATTTACAACCACTGGGTCGAAGCCACCCACTGCTGGTGGAGTTTTCCTTCACCGAGGATATCACCAGCCCAGTAGTCAGCACTTTTGTGTTTACCTGAGTTGTCATTTCTATGTTCAGAATCATAAATAAACTGTTTACAAAACTTTGAATTTTTGAAATACTTAGGCTTTTCTTCTTCATGATTATGTTACTAAAGCTGTATTTGGCAAGAGTTTTTGTCCTCAATGCTCTTCCATTTCATACTTTATTTGCCTTTTTAAGCTTTGTTTATTCGAGCGTCACTGACAAGTCTTTTGTAGACGAAACGAGCGTCTGGCGCAAACACAAAATTTCCATCCTGGTATCTATGATGAGTTTATTTGCCTTTATATACAGAAACTAGAGGCTCTAAAGAGCCTGTGTCGCTCACCTTGTTCTATGTGAATATGTAACAAGGAAGCAGATGGATTCATGACAAAATTGTGTTTTGGTGATGGTGATGTGTTTGTACATTTTACTTTACCAAACATTCTTGTTGCTCACAATTATCTTTATCTATAATGAACTTGGCCAAGTAGTTTCAGTGGAAAACGTTATTAAAAATTTACAAATTTTAAGAAAATTGTTAAAAATTGACTATAAAGGACAATAACTCCTTAAGGGGTCATTTGATCATTTCAGTCATATGACTTATTTGTAAATCTTACTTTGCTGAACATTAATGCTGTTTATAGTTTATCTCTATCTATAATAATATTCAAGATAATAACCAAAAACAGCAAAATTTCCTTAAAATTACCTATTCAGGGGCGGCAACCCAACAAAAAGTTGTTTGATTCATCTAAAAATTTCAGGGCAGATAGATCTTAACTTGATTAACAATTTTACCCCATGTCATATTTGCTCTATTTGATTTGGTTTCAGAGTTATAAGCCAAAATATACATTTTACCCCCATGTTCTATTTTTAGCCATAATGGATATCTCGGTTAGTTTGGCAGGTCATCAGACACAATTTTTAAACTAGTTACCCCAAAGATGATTGTGGCCAAGTTTGGAATAATTTGGCTGAGTAGTTTCAGAGGAGAAGATTTTGTAACAGATAACTAAGATTTACGAAAAATGGTTAAAAATTGACCAAAAAGGGCAATAACTCCTAAAGGGGTCAACTGATCATCTTGGTAATGTTGACTTATTTGTAAATCTTACTTTGCTGAACATTATTGCTGTTTACAGTTTATCTCTATCTATAATAATATTCAAGATAATAACCAAAAACAGCAAATTTTCCTTAAAATTACCAATTTAGGGGCAGCAACCCAACAAGGGAATGTCCGATTCATCCAAAAATTTCAGGGCAGAAAGATTTTCACCAGATCATATTTTATCCCTGGTCAGATTTGCTCTAAATGCTTTGAATTTTGAGTAATAAGCCAAAAACTGCATTTTACCTCTATGTTCTATTTTTAGCCGTAGCGGACATCTTGGTTGGTTTGCCCGGTCACAAAACACAATTTTGAAACTAGATAGCCTAATAACGGTTCTGGCTATGTTTGGTAAAATTTGGCCCAGTAGTTTCAGAGGAGAAGATTTTTGTAAAAGTTAACTAAGATTTACGAAAAATGGTTAAAAATTGACTATAAAGGGCAATAACTCCTAAAGGGGTCAACTGACCATTTTGATCCTGTTGACTTATTTGTAAATCTTACTTTGCTGAACATTTTTGCTTTTTACAG
The DNA here is from genome assembly GCF_036588685.1 of Mytilus trossulus. Taxonomy (NCBI): domain Eukaryota; kingdom Metazoa; phylum Mollusca; class Bivalvia; order Mytilida; family Mytilidae; genus Mytilus; species Mytilus trossulus. The sequence goes on from NC_086382.1 coordinate 50,808,847, forward strand.
TTTATCTCTATCTATAATAATATTCAAGATAATATCCAAAAACAGCAAAATTTCCTTAAAATTACCAATTCAGGGGCAGCAACCCAACAACAGGTTGTTCCATTCATCTTAAAATTTCAGGGGAGATAGATCTTGACCAGATAAACAATTTTACCTCTTGTCAGATTTTCTCTAAATGCTTTGAACTTTGAGTTATAACCAAAAACTGCATGTTACCTCCATGTTCTATTTTTAGCCGTGGCGGCCATCTTGGTTTGTTGGTCGGGTCAAAAAACACAATTTTAAAACTAAATACATCAATAATGATTGTGGCCAAGTTTGGATTAATTTGGCCCAGTAGTTTCAGAGGAGAAGATTTTTGTAAAAGATCATGGAGATTTACGAAAAATGGTTAAAAATTGACTATAAAGGGCAATAACTCCCAAAGAGGTCAACTGACCATTTTTGTCCTTTTGACTTTATGTAAAGTTTACTTTGCTGAACATTATTGCTGTTAACAGTTTATCTCCATCTATAATAATATTCAAGATAATAACCAAAAACAGTAAAATTTCCTTAAAATTACCAATTTAGAGGCAGCAACCCAACATTAGGTTGTTTGATTCATCTGAAAACTTCAGGGCAGATAGATCTTGACCTGATAAACAATTTTACCCCATGTCAGATTGCTCTTAATGCTTTGGTTTTTGAGTTATAAGCCAAAAACTGCATTTTACCCCTATGTTATATTTTTAGCCATGGCGGCCATCTTGGTTGGTTGACCGGGTCAAAAAAACACAATTTTAAACAAGATACATCAATGATGATTGTGGCCAAGTTTGGGTTAATTTGGCCCAGTAGTTTCAGAGGAGAAGATTTTTGTAAAAGTTAACGACGACAGACGACAGACGCCGGACGCCAAGTGATGAGAAAAGCTCACTTGGCTTTTTAGGCCAGGTGAGCTAAAAATGCAGTTCATTAATTGTATAACTATACTTATAAGACTCCTCATCAAGCAAAGCATGTTAAGACCACATTGTGTATATTAGCTTCCTCAAACGGTTTTCAATTTTGCTAAATGTGTATAACATTTGGTTATGACAATGAACAAATCTTTTATTTATTTATTTTTTGTAAATAAAGAAATGGATGTATAATGCAGGATAAGACAAACAGGGCGTCTGTCCCCTTTGATTGTCATGTTTCTTCTGATTTATATGAGTTTTACCATTAACGCTTCTATAAAATATCTGTTATCTTTTTGTAATTACGCCCCATCTCTAAAGTCAATGACCTTCCCCAAGGAAACTTAAAATATTCGATGAATTTAATATGGTATTCCAAATAAAAGTTATAGTTATAACAAGAATGTGTTCATAGTGCACAAATGCTCCATTTTGCACTATCATATTATATGTTCAGTTGACCTTGAAATCGGGTTCCAAAATCTAATTTGGCATTTAAATTAGAAAGATCAAAGCATAAGGGACATGTGTGCTAAGTTTCAAGTTGAATGGACGCCAACTGCATCAAAACTACCTGGACCAAAAACTTCAACCTGAAACTCGTACTTTCATTTTCTATAGTCAGTGGACCGTAAAATGGTGGCCAAAAATCTAAATTAGAAAGATCATATCATAAGGAACATGTGTACTATTTGATTGGACTTTAACCTCATCATAAACCTTAACCAAAAACTTTTACCTGAAGCGGTACAGACGGACGGACGAATGGGCGAACAAACGCACGCACAGACCAGAAAACATATTGCCCCTCTACTATCGTAAAATGGTTCGGTGTATTACAAAAAGTATTAATTTCCACGATGTTCAACAGTCACTGTAAACTAAATATAATCATGACGTCATGCTGATACAGGAACTACAACAACTAAAATGTAACATGCTACCTGACTTTGCACTGCCGTAATTCCCCCCTAAGATATAAATATTAAAATTAACTACTGTTTTCCCATTAATAAAGTACTGCTAGAACAAATGTAATTTGCAGTGAAACTAAAACTTGGTTTTCCGAAGCCCATGGTGTCAATAACTTAATTAAAAATTTAACTGTGTCGGTGCCAACATTATTTTTTATTAGAATTTCAATTTCTTTTAATTGAAACTTACCGTGAAAACCGTATATTTTCCTTCGAATCCCAAATAACGAAGGACTAAAATTATGATTCCATCATACACATTAATGATTTTAAATAGAATATAATAATATTCATGATGAATGTGTACAGTTAAATGTCATTTAAATTTCGTAGAGTGCTATCGTCTTTGCGGATTCTACAGGTAAATTAAATGAATTTTTCAATGTCTTTTTAAAATGTGAAGAAAAAAAACATGTTGTCAATGTAAACAAATGCAGCGTAACTATTATTATCTTGTAATTTAAACAAATCATCAATACATCTTTGTGCAAATTCTTTTGAAACTATAAAATGGATATAATCAATAGATTGCACTGTTAAAAGGATAAAAAAGTCAGTTATGAATTTAACGAACCTGATATTTTACATTTCATTCCAAAATGGCCGATAAGATGTTATGCACTTGTTCGTATTTATTTATAGTTGCATTCCTTACATCGGGTGTTCAGCAGATACGCGGTTAAAGCCCCGGTCACACCTTAAGTTAACTGATAGCGCAAACGAATGACTGTTTTCAATCCGTCCATCTCCGTATGATGTCCTTTCTTATCCGTTATATGTTCGTCCATAATGTTCCCTGTCCGTTTTACCCGTTGACGATCGTTCTGTCCGGTCAAAATTTTGAAAGAGGGACGAAAGATACCAAAGGGACAGTCAAACTCATAAATCTAAAACAAACTGACAACGCCATGGCTAAAAATGAAAAAGACAAACAGAAAAACAATAGTACACATGACACAACATAGAAAACTAAAGAATAAACAACACAAACCCCACCAAAAACTAGGGGTGATCTCAGGTGCTCCGGAAGGGTAAGCAGATCCTGCTCCACATGCGGCACCCGTCGTGTTGCTTATGTGATTACAAATCCGGTAAATAGTATAATTCGATAGGTCAACTGACACTCAACTTGAACTGACACTCAACGCATGAATTGTCCGTTGGACGTCCATTTAAGGGATAACTGTATTGTATTTGAAGCTTTAAGGACGTCCATCGGTAGTTTTACTGTCGCAAATTTAGTTTACCTGACGACGCGGAGCGGAGACAGGTAAACGGGTATTTGCGACAGTAAAACTACCGATGGACGTCGGAAATGCTTCAAATACAATACAGTTATCTCTATTCTAATGCAAAACAAGTTTATAATTAAATTTCAACATGATTTCAGTGTATAATCTTCATAAAAGAAAATTCCGCGAAAAGATGTTATCTTCTTTGGTCCCTACACTAGGTGACGTCATAGGTATGCTTCCGGCGTCAAACATAAACACCGGGCGTTTTCTGGCTTCTGTGCCGCTTCAGAATGTATTAAAATTTGATAAAAAGACGATTTTTAGGCGCAACAAGTGAGTTTTTTGTTTATTATTGTAGAAATAACATGTCAATATATTCCGAAATTCAAAATGTCGGCTTCCTTAGTTACAGACAAGGAGAAAGAGAATTTTACGCTTGCTGTCATCCAATCAGTTCAATTGTTACAAAATAATTGCATTAGAATTGGTCTTATGTACGGTACTCGTCCGTTCTTTTTCCGTTTTGTATCCGTAATGTGTCCGTTAAACATCCGTTCGAGGTCCTGTAGACAAATCCACCGACGGACTTCTACCGGACGTTTGACGGATAAAACGGATGATAAACGGATTTGAAATAGACATGTACGGAAAGATAACGGATGAATCAAATACGTAACGAATATTAAACGGACAAATTAGAATTGAAAAATTCGCATCAAAAAGAAAATTATTGGTATGTCAGATGTTATCAAAGAGTTCGTTTCTATGTGTATTTGCGTTTATTTTTGTTGTACTTAGGTATTCCGGTTGTTCTTTTATTTTCCTCTTACATTTGATGCGTTTCCCTCGGTTTTAGTTTGTAACCTGGATTATTTTTCTCATAATCGATTTCTTATTTTTGAACACGGTATACTACTGTTGCCTTTATTTACTGCGTATCATGACTGTCTATTAATCATGATGGATCTTGAAGTAAAAGCACGTCTCCACTAACAAGAAGCTTGTTATCAGTCCAGACTTAACTTAAATGTTGCAAGTATAAGCCTGCTACCTGTCGAAAGAAGAAGACAAAGGAGATGATAAACAAGATCATGGCTTAGTCCTGAAAGACGACGCAGTTTTGGTGTATAAAACCAATTCATGACTGAACTTTGACGGGAGATTCGGCAGTCATTTGTATACTTTCTACAAATGACCAGAGATGCTCGACGAGATATTGTAGCTTGTAAGTCGTAGCATAGGAAAGCAGAACACATTTTACCGAAATCTCCTAGAACCAGGACTCAAAAAGCAATTACACTTAGAAACCTTGCTTCTGCACATCGAGCAAAATATCGTAACAGACAATACTGATAGAGTGTTCCAAATCACACCATATCCGTTTTCAAACCAGAGGTATATAATATTAACAGATTTAAAATGTCAACTTCAACTTTAAAACACAATGATTAACCTTTACCGGGTGCAAACGAGTTTGACTGTCCCTTTGGTATCTTTCGTCCCTCTTTTATTGATTGAGTAACCATCTCCTACGATACACAAGTTATATCAAATACTAACCCAAGGTTTAAATGGCCGTTTGCTTTCACTAATTAGTAATGATGACAGTCTATTTCGCTGTTTTAATTGTTCAAACTGTACATTATTCCTTTTATAACAGCTAAATCAACAGTTCTGTGTAGAACAAACATTTTATAACAAACCTGATGCTCCGCAGGGCGCATCTTTATACGACCGCAGAGGTTGAACCCTGAACAGTTGGGGCAAGTATGGACACAAAATTCAAGCTGAATCCAGCTCTAAATTTGGATTGTGATTAAATAGTTGACACAGCATTGGTTTCTAACACAGAATGAATGTGTTCTAATGAACTTAAAATTTTTGTTTTCTCTTTGAGCAATTCACTTTGCTGTTGAATATTAATCCTCCCAACCCGATTTTTTTTTTCACATCCCCCTTTCCCTTATTCCAAAACTGATCTCAATTCAAATTTCTAATGGAGTTTGAAACAATAACTACTCATTTAAATACATCATAAAATATTAAGATGTAAAAAAAAGTGCTTGTTATCACTGAATGGTAAAGATTGTTTTAATTTATCAGTTGGTAGTAAAAAGTGAATATACATTGTATAGTGTATATAACAAAGATTTAAGTTGATTCTGGACAAAGAAAGATAACTCCAATTAAAAAATTTCTTGCTATTGCACAATATTGTGCAATTAGATATTTCTTGCTTACTATTCTGGACAAAGAAAGATAACTCTAATTAAAAAAAAATTTGCAATTGCACAATATTGAGCAATAAGAAATGTCTTGCTATTGCGCAATATTGTGCAATTGAAAAGACATGCTATTAAACAATACTGTGCAATTGAAGATTTCTTGCTATTGCCCAATACTGTGCAATGGAAAATTTCTTGCTATTGCACAATACTTAATATAATAATTTTAGATCCTGACTTGGACCAACTTGAAAACTGGGCCTATAATCAAAAATCTAAGTACATGTTTGGATTCAGCATATCAAAGAACCCCAAGAATTCAATTTTTGTTAAAATCAAATTAAGTTTAATTTTGGAACCTTTGGACTTTAATGTAGACCAATTTGAAAACAGGACCATAAATCAAGAATCTACATACACAGTTAGATTTGGCATATCAAAGAACCCCATTTATTCAATTTTTGATGAAATCAAACAAAGTTTGATTTTGGACCCCGATTTGGACCAACTTGAAAACTGGGCCAATAATAAAAAAAATTAGTACATTTTTAGATTCAGCATATCAAAGAACCCCAAGGTATCATTTTTTGTCAAAATCAAACTAAGTTTAATTTTGAACTCTTTGGACCTTAATGTAGACCAATTTGAAACGGGACCAAAAATTAAGAATCTACATACAAGGTTAGATTTGACATATCAAAGAACCCCAATTATTCAATTTTTGATGAAATCAAACAAAAAAAAAGTTTAATTTTGGACTCTTTGGGCCCCTTATTCCTAAACTGTTAGGACCAAAACTCCAAAAATCAATACCAACCTTCCTTTTATGGTCATAAACCTTGTGTTTAAATTTCATAGATTTCTATTTACTTATACTAAAGTTATGGTGGGAAAACCAAGAAAAATGCTTATTTGGACCCCTTTTTGGCCCTTAATTCCTAAACTGTTAGAACCAAAAACTCCCCAAAAAAAATCCCAACCTTCCTTTTGTGGTTATAAACCTTGTGTCGAAATTTCATAAATTTCTTTTTACTTTTACTAAAGTTACTGTGCGAAAAACAAGAAAATGCTTATTTGGGACCTTTTTGGCCCCTTATTCCTAAAATGTTGGGATCAAAACTCCCGAAATCAATCCCAACCTTCCTTTTGTGGTCATAAACCTTGTGTTAAAATTTCATAGATTTCTATTCACTTTTACTTAAGTTAGAGTGCGAAAACTAAAAGTATTCGGACGACAACGACGACGACGACGCCGCCAACGTGATAGCAATATAAGACAAAAAAAAATCAAATTTTACGGTCGTATAAAAAGGATGGATGGATATCCATCCAGTGGCAAATTAAAAGTGAAATAAATAAAAAAAAACAAACATGTTATTGTTTTAGTACGGCAAGCTGATTAGAAAGAATTCACAAGCATGACCAGAAACATTTTTCTGACAAGTATTTGCTCTTAACCCTTTGATTTTACCGGACCGGGGATAGACCACATGACCTCCTACACTAGAGGTAACCAAGCTATCGAAGTAACACACAGGTTTTTAATGTTTGATCACAACGAGTACAAGCTCTTTGAGTTGGATTTAAGTGTCTGAAGCCTATATATGAGAGGGTTGTGGCTTGAATCCTTGCAATCCAAACATCACTTCACCACAGTTTATGAATTTTGTCAGGCAGTCAGTGACATTTTTTTATTTTTAACTAGCTGAATTAAAGGGAATCTTTATGTTGAAGAAGGCATTTTAGACCAGTTCTTAGCAATTTTGTCATCAATTTCCATTGTAACATAAATTGATTTTTTTTCATTTGATGTTTTTATGAAATAATTTGCTTAAAACGTGTGGTGAGGGAAAACCATGGTATACTATATGCAAATTGATGTTGTACCATACTTTGATAATTAAACATGCAACTTAACTAGAATCCAAATGAAAAAAGGCAGAGCTTCAGTCATAATACATATTCATTTTCAAGTTATTCCATGGCTGAAACTCCACCTATTTTTTTTTTAATGTATCCACCTCTAAAATATTTAGGAAACTTGTAAAACGTACTAAAAGTCAAGATCTTCATTTGTTTACATTTTATAAGAAAAAGCCCAAAACTATGTGTACCAAATTTTAAGAAACCTTTTTCAAACTACAGTATATAGGATTGTTACGAATTCTTTTAATTTTAGAAACAATTACTAAATGTTTCTTCTTTCAGGTTTGAAAAAAAAATAAAATGTAAAACTATCATTTCCTTTGCGAAAATTTAATTAAATTTTGATTTTAAAAGGGGGTACCTATAGAAAAAGAAATAAATATTGGCTACTAATATCTGTGAAAAAAACATGATTTTTTTAGGCGATCAATTAGGGGGACGTACACCATCTACGCCCCTTGGATCCGCCTCTGTTTAAATACATTGTTTTATCATTAAAATTGTGTTTTAATAAATAATCTAATAATAGAATAAATAAAATAACGGAATAAAGAATTTTTCAATTAGACGAAAATTCTGTAAAATATGATGAATTTATATGATACATTGAAAACAAACAAAAAAAACAACAATTCTTACCGTCATTAGAACCAGATGCTCCGCAGGGCGTAGCTTTATACGACCGCAGAGGTTGAACCCTGAACAGTTGGGGCAAGTATGGACACAACATTCAAGCTGGATTCAGCTCTAAATTTGGATTGTGATTAAATAGTTGACACAGCATAGGTTTCTGACACAGAATGAATGTGTTCTAATGAAATTAAAATTTTTGTTTTTTCTTAGAGCAATTCACTATGCTGTTGAATATTATTCCTCTCAAAAAAATGTTTGAAGAAATTTTCTTTTTATTTATGAAATTTCAAATGAGAATTTTTTTTTAATCACATTCCCCTTTCCCTTATTCCAAAACTAATCTCAATTAAAATTTCTAATGGAGTTTGCAACAATTACTACTCATTTAAATACATCATAAAATATTAAGATGTAAAAAAACTGCTTGTTATCACTGAATGGTAAAGATTATTTTAATTTATCAGTTGGTAGTAAAAAGTGAATATACATTGTATATTGTATATATAACAAAGATTTAAGTTGATTCTGGACAAAGAAAGTTAACTCCAAATAAAAAAATTTCTTACAATTAGATATTTCTTGCTTACTATTCTGGACAAAGAAAGATAACTCTAATTAAAAACAAAATTGCTATTTCACAATATTTTGCAATAAGATATTTCTTGCCATTGTGCAATACTGTGCAATTGAAAAGACTTGCTATTGCACAAAACTTAATATAATAATTTTAGATCCTGATTTGGACCAACTTGAAAACTGGGCCCAGAATCAAAAATCTAAGTACATGTTTGGATTCAGCATATCAAAGAACCCTAAGATTTCAATTTTTGTTAAAATCAAACTAAGTTTAATTTTGGACCCTTTGGACTTTAATGTAGACCAATTTGAAAACAAGACCAAAAATGAGGAATCTACATACACAGTTAGATTTGGCATATCAAAGAACCCCATTTATTCAATTTTTGATGAAATCAAACAAAGTTTAATTTTGGACCCCGATTTGGACCAACTTGAAAACTGGGCAGATAATCAAGAATCTAAGTACATTTTTAGATTCAGCATATCAAAGAACCCAACCGATTAATTTTTTGTCAAAATCAAACGAAGTTTAATTTTGGACCCTTTGGACCTTAATGTAGACCAATTTGAAAACGGGACCAAAAGTTAAAAATCTACATACACAGTTAGATTCGGCATATCAAAGAACCCCAATTATTCAATTTTGATGAAATCAAACAAAGTTTAATTTTGGACCCTTTGGGCCCCTTATTCCTAAACTGTTGGGACCAAAACTCCCAAAATCATTACCAACCTTCCTTTTATGGTCATAAACCTTGTGTTTAAATTTCATAGATTTCTATTTACTTATACTAAAGTTATGGTGCGAAAACCAAGAAAAATGCTTATTTGGGTCCCTTTTTGGCCCCTAATTCCTAAACTGTTGGGACCTAAACTCCCAAAATCAATACCAACCTTCCTTTTGTGGTCATAAACATTGTGTTTAAATTTCATTATTTTCTATTTACTTAAACTAAAGTTATTGTGCGAAAACCAAGAATAATGCTTATTTGGGCCCTTTTTTGGCCCCTAATTCCTACACTATTGAAACCAAAACTCCCTAAATCAATCCCAACCTTTCTTTTGCGGTCATAAACCTTGTGTCAAAATTTCATAGATTTCTATTAACTTAAGCTAAAGTTATAGTGCGAAAACCAAGAAAATGCTTATTTGGGCCCTTTTTGGCCCCTAATTCCTAAAATGTTGGGACCAAAACTCCCAAAATCGATACCAATCTTCCTTTTGTGGTCATAAACCTTGTGATAAAATTTTATAGATTTATATTCACTTTTACTAAAGTTAGAGTGCGAAAACTAAAAGTATTCGGACGACGACGACGACGACGATGACGACGCCAACGTGATAGCAATATACGACGAAAATTTTTTCAAAATTTGCGGTCGTATAAAAATTATTTAATCCTTGTCGCTGGCATCCGACATTTTTGTTTACCTCAGTCTGATGACATTATGAAATTACCTGCACATACAATCTTACAGGGGGTGCAAAACCAAATAAAATTGGGAAAATCCAACATTTTCAAATTCAGGGGTTCTATTACATGAAATACATAGACGATCATACACGAAGCGCAAAAGTGAATTGCGCGAGCTTCAATTTCATTGGATAACACTGTAACATGATCAATTTCCAATATAAGTTGAAGGTTTTAAAGCTGTCAATCATTTTATTTATATTACAAATTTTATTTACCATGTGTTTTACTCATTAACATATTTAAACAAACTCATCCTTGGTATTCGTATGTTTAAATATGTTAACTCTTAAGATCATGGTATATATAGTACTTATAAAGCTTTAATGCAGTTAACTATAAAAACATTAAAAAATAAAAGAGCATGATTGCTCTGAGGGATATGATTGCCATATTTGTTTTGATGTTAGTATTCTTAATCAAAATAATTCAACTGCAAATGTATTCCTTATTTTGGTTCTATCTGAATAAAGTTTTATCTTTAAAAAGTAGCCAAAAAAAACCTTAAAGTTAATAGTAAAAAACAATAAAGTCCAATTACCAGTAAAACACAGACAAATGTTTTTCATTATTAAATTTGTTTCTGGACTCTGTCTACTGATTATTACAAGTTTTCTATTTAATGAAGTTTAAACCAATTGAAGTTGAACTAAGGTTAAATGTTAAGAAAGCAAAATTTGACATCATAATACACCCTGTCTTTGATTGTTAGTAAGTATATGGATTCTGACTATATAATGAAAATGTTTAATGAAAAAACTTTTGTATTAGACATTCAAATTTTGAAAGGGGATAGGCTAAAGAGAAATGTCTCCCTATAGCTGCACATTTGAGTCAGGAGAAATATAAAACTTTAACAATTTTTTGAATTTAGATATCAACATAACATCTTTATAAAACATCTCAATTTATTAAGGATTATATAGTAACATAACATAATTACATTTTTTCAAAATGAATTTAACATAGACTTTTAAATAAAGCATTCTAAAATCTTTATCAAAAACACCATGCATTGTTATTGCACCATCAAAAACACAAAAAATGAAGCATTTTACAAGATCACAAACTGCTGGAATGTATTGCACATAAACATATTAGAAAGCAACAGTTTATTGTTCAACCTAAATAATAAATGAAGCAAGCTTCAACATTTAACATGTGAAAATTGCTAAAAAAAACCTCTTCTTCGATATTAATAATTGTTGATCATTGTGCATGTTGTGGAAACTTAATATCTGGTAGAATAGTACATGTAGATACTGTATCTAAGGTGTTGTCAAGTTTAAACAAATCATTTGTCAGCAAAGACATGTTGTGTGATACATCCTGTAAATAAGTATGAAAATAAAAGTTAATTGTCATATTTTGAAAGGCAATCAATCTTTATCCCATTTTTAGTTATAAACAAGAGGAGAATCAAAGTTTTAACATCAACACAGTTCTCAATAATGAAGATATGACTGTAGACAACCACAGTAGATGATTTAGACTTAAGACAGATATATAACATAGTAGTTTTTAGTATTTGACCCTCCTCATTTCAGTCTAAATAAATATTGGAATAACATGTGGCGCTTATAATGCATATTCAACAAATGACACTCTCCAACATTTTAGGCAATAATAAAATTCATAACAAAAATCTGTTTTGTTGATCTTGTAATGCTGATCATTTAGTCTAAAAATGAGAAAGGAAATCAGGAATGTGTCAAAGCCACAACAACCCGACCAAAGAGCAGAGAGCAGACAACAGTTTAGTTTCCTCCTATCTTCTGTAGTTTTTGCTCAAAACACAAGAGGGTAAAAAAATATTGCCTAAATGAACCTATAAAGGACAGTACTTTATTGGCAAAATTTTACTTGTTGGTAGATCTTGTCCTGCTAATCAATTTTGCTTATATACATGTCTTGCTAATAAATAGAGCTTATTTAAGTTTCTATTAATCTATTATGATTTTTATCATATAAGGCACAAAGCCAAAAATATAATAAAAATCATCTATAAACAAACAATAAAGAGTCCAATGTATAAATTGTAGATTTTGTATTGTTGCTCATTTTTGACAGTTTCTATGTATCTGTTATAACTTTCAAGATATAAGGCTTAGGCTAAATGTAAAAACTTGGTAAAAATTTGTCATCAAAAGGCCATAACTCTAATACAGAGTTGACGGATGTTTTCAACCATTCGACTTATTGGTAGAAAATGTCTAGCTGATAATTTGGCATTAAAAGTTTCTCTCTGAATAGTTTTTAAGATAAAAGGATTTTTTTTTAAATGGTAAAAATTGTCATTTAAGAGCATTAACTACTATAAAAATTATCAGACAGTTTTCACTTAAATAGACAATTGGTAGAGTCTAGCATTTTGGACAATTCTGTCTTTGTCAGATTTTCTTTATTAATAACATTTTAAATTTTTAAGACATGTTGGCAACCTTGGTTGGCTGGTGGGATCATTGGATACATTTTTTAAAACAAGGTAACTCAATGATGATTCTTAAAATTGAGAAAGGAAATGGTGAATATGTCAAAGCGACAACCACCTGACCATAGAGCAGACAACAGCCGACGGCAAACAATGGGTCTTCAATGTAGCGAGAATTCCCGCACCCGTAAGTGTCCTTCAGCTGGCCCCTAAAAATATGCATAATAGTACAGTGATAATGGACGTCATACTGAACTCAGAATTATACACAAGAAACTAAAATTTAAAATCATTCAAGACTAACAAAGGCCAGAGGCTCCTGACTTGGGACAGGCGCAAAATTGCGGCAGGGTTAAACATGTTTATGAGATCTCAACCCTCCCCCTATACCTCTAGCCAATGTAGAAAAGTAAAAGAATAACAATACGCACATTAAAATTCAGTTCAAGAGAAGTCTGAGTCCGATGTCAAAAGATGTAACAAAAGAAAATAAATAAAATGACAATAATACATAAATAACAACAGACTACTAGCAGTTAACTGACATGCCAGCTCCAGACCTCAATTAAACTGATTGAAAGATTATGTCTTCATCATATGAACTTGCCTAGTTTGGTTAAATTTGGTAAAGTCATTTCATAGGACGAAATTTTTGTAAAGGATAACAGACAACAACAACAGATGACAGACGTCAAGTGATGAGAAATGCTCACTTGGTCCTTTGGGCCAGGTGAGCTAAAAATAGTAGATAATTATTCACGTAATTAATTAATTAATTTGGTGTTTGATATTTTAAGAAACACAATCAGCTTGAAATAAGACAGTGTTTCATACTTTTTAGAGCTAATAGCCATGGTTATGATTTATTATCTAATGTTCCCAACAAGCTACTTAAGGGCATACGATACAGTTTTGATTCTGTATTTACAAGTTCATGAAAATTTGCAAATAGGCTATTTTTTACCTGATTAAATCAAATATGTTATCAAAAATATACCTTCATGTGCTACTTTTTGAGTAAAATGAGGTCAAAATTTTGCATATTTGCTAAAAATTCAGATTTGTGGACGTAATTTCTATTTCGACAGAAAGACATAACTTTTTTGTTATAAAAGATAAGCACAAATTGTTTTTTGTTAAATAATCGGTAATTTCTCTTTTTTTTAAGTATAAAAAAAAAATATGCATTTTTTATTCAGAAATAACTCATATTTATCAAATGTTCATGAATTGAGGAAAAAACGTCATTTTTTACTGCATGTTTATCAAAATTAAAAAAAATCCTCTATTTACAGTTTTATAAAACATAACCTCCCTGAAAAATGAAACAAATTGCCGTTTTGAAATATAGGGGTCCATGAACTCGTTTTCAAAGTAAATCAGTTTGAATGACAAAAATCAGTCGAAAAATGCATCTTTTCCCGATATGTTACAGTTTGACGTAGCGAAAATAACATTTTACGTTAGCAACGTCATTACCTCCCCTGTAACTGTATCGTATGCCCTTAATCATCTATTCCGCTGTTATATAAGTGAAAAACATTTGTAAATGGTGTTTATGTTGACATGTATTCAAATATTAGGGACCACAAAGGCTGTCATCATGGTTATAGCACCTGTTCTACATTTCATAAAAAAATCTACTAAAAAATACCGTTTTATAAACAAATCAGTAAAATTTATAGTAAATCTTCATAATACAGATATAGGAAGATGTGGTGTGAGTGCCAATGAGACAACTCTCCATCCAAATAACAATTTAAAAAGTAAACCATTCTAGGTTAAAGTACGGCCTTCAACACGGAGCCTTGGCTCACGCCGAACAACAAGCTGTAAAGGGCCCCAAAATTACTTGTGTAAAACCATTCAAACGGAAAAAGCCAACGGTCTAATCTATATAAACAAAATGAGAAATGAGAAACACGTATATATTACATAAATAAGTTTTTTTTTTTTGTTGAACACCAACCTTAACCTTTCCAATTTTGACTACATCAAACTTTATAAGCCTGGTATCTTTGATGATTTATTTTTTACATTAGACAAACATTGAATGAAAACACAGTTTATAGGAACAACCTCAGATTAACCCTTTGTTTATACTTACATTGAGAGCACCTTGTGTTTTATGTAACTGTAGTCTTATGTTGTGTAGGTCTTTAGATGATGACAAATAAACTTGGTGTACTGAGTCTACTAAATGTCTTCTGAATGCAATGTTTCTTTCTCCTACAATACATATACACTTGGTGTACTGAATCAACTAAATATCTTCTAAATGCAATGTTTCTTTCTCCTAAAATACAAATACACTTGGTGTACTGAATCTACTAAATGTTTCTGAATACAATGCTTCTTTCTCCTAAAATACAAATAAACTTGGTGTACAGTATCTACTAAATGTTTCGTAATGGCAATATTTTTTTCTCCTAAAATACAAATAAACTTGGTGTACTGAATCTACTAAATGTGTTCTGAATGCAATGTTTCTTTCTCCTAAAATACATATAAACTGAGTGTACTGAATCTACTAAATGTCTTCTGAATGCAATGTTTCTTTCACCTAAAATACTAATAAACTTGGTGTACTAAATCTACTAAATGTCTTCTGAATGCAATGTTTCTTTCTCCTAAAATACAAATAAACTTGGTGTACTGAATCTTTTAAATGTCTTCTGAATGCAATGTTTCTTTCTCCTAAAATACATATAAACTTGGTGTACTGAATCTTTTAAATGTCTTCTGAATGCAATGTTTCTTTCTCCTAAAATACATATAAACTTGGTGTACTGAATCTTTTAAATGTCTTCTGAATGCAATGTTTCTTTCTCCTAATATACAAATAAACTTGGTGTACTGAATCTACTAAATGTCTTCTAAATGCAATGTTTCTTTCTCCTAAAATACATATAAACTTTGTGTACTGAATCTACTAAATGTCTTCTAAATGCAATGTTTATTTCTCCTAAAATACAAATAAACTTGGTGTACTGAGTCTACTAAATGTCTTCTAAATGCAATGTTTATTTCTCCTAAAATACAAATAAACTTGGTGTACTGAGTCTACTAAATGTCTTCTGAATTCAATGTTTCTTTCTCCTAAAATACAAATAAACTTGGTGTACTGAATCTACTAAATGTCTTCTGAATGCAATGTTTCTTTCTCCTAAAATACATATAAACTTTGTGTACTGAATCTACTAAATGTCTTCTGAATGCAATGTTTCTTTCCCCTAAAATACAAATAAACTTGGTGTACAGAATATACTTAATGTCTTCTAAATACAATGTTTCTTTTCCAAAAATACAAATAAACTTGGTGTACTGAATCTACTAAATGTCTTCTGAATGCAATGTTTCTTTCTCCTAAAATACATATAAACTTTGTGTACTGAATCTACTAAATGTCTTCTAAATGCAATGTTTATTTCTCCTAAAATACAAATAAACTTGGTGTACTGAGTCTACTAAATGTCTTCTGAATTCAATGTTTCTTTCTCCTAAAATACAAATAAACTTGGTGTACTGAATCTACTAAATGTCTTCTGAATGCAATGTTTCTTTCTCCTAAAATACATATAAACTTTGTGTACTGAATCTACTAAATGTCTTCTGAATGCAATGTTTCTTTCCCCTAAAATACAAATAAACTTGGTGTACAGAATATACTTAATGTCTTCTAAATACAATGTTTCTTTTCCAAAAATACAAATAAACTTGGTGTACTGAATCTACTAAATGTCTTCTGAATGCAATGTTTCTTTCTCCTAAAATACATATAAACTTGGTGTACTGAATCTACTAAATGTCTTCTGAATGCAATTTTTCTTTCTCCTAAAATACAAATAAACTTGGTGTACAGAATATACTAAATGTCTTCTGAATGCAATGTTTTTTCTCTCCTAAAATACATATAAACTTGGTGTACTGAATCTACTAAATGTCTTCTGAATGCAATGTTTCTTTCTCCTAAAATACATATAAACTAGGTGTACAGGGGAAGTAACTCAACAATTAATTTCCAACAGGCAAATTATTTTGACTAAAGACTGGTGTAATATAGTTCATTAACAAATGTCTGCTTGTCCCTGATTTTTTTTACCAAAAACTTTAGCACCACGGAGAAAAATTATACATCGAGGCAAGAACGATACCACCGTGGTAGAAAATTATACATCGCGGGCCCATGGTCCCTTGAGGGCTTGGGAGAACACTGGTACTGAATCAACTAAATGTCTTCTGAATACAATGTTTCTTTCTCCTAAAATACAAATAAACTTGGTGTTATGAATCTACTAAATGTCTTCTGAATGCAATGTTTCTTTCACCTCAAATACAAATAAACTTGGTGTACAGAATGAACTAAATGTCTTCCTAAAGCAGTTTTTCTTTTTTTCAAAATACAACAAAAATGTGTCCATAGTACACAGATGCATCACTAAAACCATCATTTTCTATGTTCAGTGGACCGTGAAATTGGGGTCAAAACTCTAATTTTGCATTAAGATTAGACAGATCAAATCAAAGGGAACCTGTGTACTAGGTTTCTAGTTGATTTGATTTCAACTTCATCAAAAACTACCTTAACCAAAAACTTAAACCAGAAGCGGGACAGACGGACTAATGAATGGACTGACAAACAGACCAGAAATCATAATGCCCATAAATGGGGCATAAAAACATGATGTACTGAATCAACTTAATTTCTTATAAAAGCAATGATTCTTTCTTTTTAAATATAACATTTTCGACTCTTTCATTGTTTTTCACTAAACATGGTAAATGAACAAAGAAATAGTTTGTACAATTTTTCTGACAACATCTCTGTACACCACTAAATGTAAATGTATAATCGAAATTTCAGAAATCCTTGTATTGTAGTTCCTGAGAAAAATTCAACAAAAAATATTCATGGGACGGACAGACTGACTGACGGACTGACGGAAGGACAGACAGAGGTAAAACAGTATACCCCCCTTTTTTAAAGCGGGGGTATAATAAACTATTTCTTAGTATCTTGTGGTAACCCAACCCCAAACGAATTTGTGATTTCTTCAGGGAGCTTAATAACTAAGTATAAAGTAAAGCTTAACCATATTATAAAATGTCCAATCATGTCTCATTATTTCAATTCATTATAAACGATTTTTCCTGATAATAGCAACAACCAGTACTGGTACTTACTTAATTTTCTGTGCAGTAAACTGAAAGTAAAGAGACTTTTGTTAAACAATGACATGGAGTTCTATATGAATATTATGATTATAGATAATTGAACAAGAATAAAAATGAACCAATCATTATAAAATTATGTTAGTTTGATATTACATAATTATAAAAGAGGGACAAAAGATACAAGAGGGACATTCAAACTCATAGCTCATGTAGATCAAAAAGTAAACTGACAACGCCACAGCTATAAAAGAAAAAGACAAACAGACAAATTATAAAACCCAAGACACAACATAGAAACCTAAAGATATCAGGACATCAGGTGCTCCTGAAGGGTAAGCAGATCCTGCTCCACATGTGGCACTGTCATGTTGTTCATGTTATTACAAACTCACTAAATAGTCAAATTCGACAATTTTTTGAAATTATATTATATTAAACATGTAAATTAAGATTCCATATTTGCTAAATAGAGAATCTAACAATCAAATAGACATTCAATCTTATTGATTTATAGTATTTTGATTAGCTATGATCAACAAGGACATGTAATAGCAAAGTTACCTGTCATATTTGGACGTGCCATGACCATACAAATGTGCCTTCTCTATACCTGGTATGGAGGAGGCATCAACAATAATAAGATCTTCATCAGCTCTACTGTCTTTATCTACTACAAATATAATTGAGAACAACTACTGTAAAATAAATCAAAATTCATGACAATGAAAGAACAGAGTTCTAATGTCACCTGTGTGCCACATATTTTAGGTGACATCCCATTAGTCCGACAACCATTATTCCGACAGCTCATTACTCCAACAGCCCATTACTCCGACAGCCCACTATTCCGACAGCCCATTACTCCGACAGCCCACTATTCCGACATCCCATTATTCCGACAATGAATTTTTCTTATGTGTATCATGGGTAAATTTTCTCTAAAAAGATCAACTCCGTTCTCTGTAATATTGGTGATTGACCGTTTTGTTCCCAATTATTCTTTCCATGCGGGATATAAGTCTCAGTATATTGGAGCTGATACACATACTTATTGCAACTGCTCAGTCCTTACCCTGGTCCCTCTTTGTTTTACGTGTCTGGATATTTTATTTTTCTTTACATTTCGTCGTTTGTGTGTCCACTGTCAGTCTGTGCTGTTCTAGTTAGCTGTGTTTTTGTGTGTGTCTTGATCTACCTTCTTTCACTAGATCGTCTGTTACTCCCTTTCTCGTATCAGGGGAGTGAGGTTTCATCACTATTAGCTACTTTAAGAAATATATGGGAGTTGGATAACATTACCCGTCCTCTTTTGTCGCAACACTTTCTACCCCTTGTATCACTCATCTGAGTTTTATTTAAATTAATTTTGTCGCAGAAATAAGCGACTAATGTTGAGAAAAACAAAGAGACAAATACATACCCAGATCCTTAAAAATATAAGGACAAATAGGACGAAATATGTGCTCAGAAAAGATTAGCAATTCCAAATATGAATACGGTATCACAGGTTCGGGAATGTGAATCCACGAAATACGGAGACAGTATATAGCACTTCCAATAGTGATCGATCAGACATAATCTGAGAGATGACACTCAATTTATTTGTTGTGATACCAATTTTATATCCCGAGCTTATTTCAAAATCCCGAAAAATATGCCTCTTATATAATGGTTGAAGGAAGAGCAGGACTGATGATTTGCAAACAAAATTGTTACGAAATACAAATATGACGGACATGAACATTTCTAGTCCGATTGTATCTGAGGCTTACGGTGTTATAAAGATAATTATATCATATTACTATGATATTAGTATTGTAAAGTCTTAATGTTGACCCAATCATTATATTGCCGCTTCGCAAAAGCAGGAATATACTGTTTTACCTCTGTCTGTCCGTCCATTCAACCGGTCACTCGTCAGTCAGCCAGTCCATCAGTTCGTCTGTCTGTCCCATGGATATTTTCGTTGCATCTTTTCATGTACGACATTACAAGAATTTCTGAAAGGTTTATTGAAGCCGGCTATATTGTGTGATACGTTTTCAGATTCATTACTCGACAAATTCCTGTTTACCGAACACTTTTCATATGACAGCCAAGTTGAAAATTTTCGTCACATTTTTCACAGAACTACAATATATACAATGATTTCTGAAATTTGGTTTCAAGGTTTATATAAGTCAGGTATACGGTGCAACATCAAAGTATTTGTGCGGGGGCATCATCAGTATCTCGCACCATCACTGGTTGTTTTTGATTGATATGCTGTTTATATACCCTTTAATTTGGAAAATGAAATAATATTTTCTGTTCTATTCTATATATAGATTTCGAATTGAGTGTATAGAAAGTATTCGAGCTATCCTAGCCTTATGTTATATACACGGAGTTATCTGTTAAAATATATTATTACATACATTGTATCTAAACGTAATAATACAGACAGACAAGTTTTATTTTACCCTGATACCCTAATACTTGACTTGATAATGTCGGACTTATGGGTTGTCGGAGTATTGGGCTGTCGGAGCAATGGGTTGTCGGAGTATTGGGCTGTCGGAGCAATGGGTTGTCAGGCTATTGGGTTGTCGGACCAATGGGCTGTCGGACTAATGGGCTGTCGGAATAATGGTGTGTAACCATATTTTATCTGTCCATTGGCAAAAACTATAAATAACTAAGAGACATAAAAGCTTGAGAGCAAATGCAATGAAAATTTAGATATAACAAAGGGACATAACTCTTTAAAAAATATTTCATTAGCATTGATTTTTCAAATTGTCCAAACATTGCTGATATAAACCTTTGATATAAATCTCTTGCATAAATTGTACTTGTCAGAGCACTTACAATGGATTTTTTTCATTAAATTTAATATTTACTAGGGCTTACATTTTGTAACTCTTTAAATGAAACATTGAGCTCACTGATTCTCAGTCATGTCTGAGATATAAACCTATGATATAAGTCTCATAATTATCTGGCAAGAATTGTATATATCTGAGAGCCCTAACATTGTAATTTTCTGTATTATTCTTGTAATTTATTTCAAAAGGGGCATAACTTTTTTTTAAATCCTTGATCAGCACTTATTTTTTATTTTTTCTGAAACAATGCTGATATAAACCTATATATACATGATATATAAGTTTATTTTCAATCTGTCAAAAATTGCATATGTGAGAATGCTAACAAGACTCACTCAGGAAGACAAACGCACAGATGGACAGACAGACACCCAGTCTAAATCCCAAAATCATATACATGTACATAAATAAAGTGTGACCTCATGAAAAAAAGTTTAACAATTCACTATCTTCCTATTTATGCCTTTTTTCAAAAAAAGATTTCTTTATCTATTTCTAATACAGTGTGGACCAAAAACAACAAGCCAATGTTAGGCTCATGTGATATTTGCTGCAGGAAAGACATGAAACAGCTATGATACTTGATGAACAGTTATATTTTCTTCAGATAATGTATGCTAAAAATAAATCTTTTGAAAGAAACCATGAACTTTTTAAGTGCAAATTTGTTTCACTTTGTTTTTTTAACAAACAAAATACAATTTATGACTATTTTGAACTTATGCTAGTAAAGCATACTAAAATGCTAATCATGTATCAGATACCTTCAGGATCCCACTATGGTAATCTATCATTTTATACATGTACTATAAATTCAAAAATTATTCCAATGTTGTTATTATTGCTAAAATTGTGATAGGGTTATAATTCATTTGTAATTGCAATAATCTAAACATGTTAACCTTACGTTTATTTTTTTTAGTATGAATTAAACAGAATTTTTACACATTATCGCAAAAATTAAAATCGCATTTGAGTCTAAAATCTCAATTATAAATGCACACAATAATTTCTGAATTTACAGTAATTGATAAATTTTTACATTATAGAAATTGTTAAGACTACCATTCAGGGGAGGTAAGTGTTTAGTTTGACTTGTTTCTATTTCTTCATCTGACTCTGAAGCTTCACCAGACACCACTACAGCTTTAGTTACAGCTGCTGACTGAATAGTCTCTTCAGATTGTTTCTGAAAAAGGAAAGAAAATGTCATGGACCTCTAAAAACATTTTTCTGATGTATTTTTTATTGGCACAGAAAGGGATCTTTGGTTGGTTTTAAATAAAATATATCTGACTTAATTATAAACAACTCAGTTCTTAAGTATGAGCACCATGGTCTACTTTTATAAATTGTAACTTGGATGGAGAGTTGTGCCATTGGCACTCATACCACATTTTCCTATATCTGTCAATTTCAGTAAAAGTTCAACTTAACATATATTTTTTGCAGGAGCAGAAGCCTCTTTTGTCTGGTTTAAAACAAGTCTATATACATGATATAGCTACAATACATAAATTGGCAAAGGAAAACAACATGAACTTATGCCGAAAGTGTGTAATAATAATGAGTCTGTATGTTGTTCATTACTATCACTGAACTAGAATACATTTTTATATATGAGCTAGCTGAAGCAAGCCTCCTGGTGCAGGAGTTTCTCACTGTGCTAAAGACCTATTGGTGGCATTGGGCTGTTGTTTGCTCTTTGGTCAAGTTGTTGTCTCTTTGACATATTCCCAATTTCCATTCTCAATTTTAAGTAAATCAAAGACATGAAAGATTTGTTTGTATTGATTTCACCAATCATCTCCCATATGGACCAGGAGCTATGAGGATGTATTACTCACAGATTGAAGACTTAGGTTGTGAATGAGTCAAACCATTAATTGTCAAATATATACTATTGAAGCTACATCACTGTAATCGATAAAATCAATGTTAATCATAATTATGTATTGATCATAATTTGTTTTAACTATTCTGCACTTTATGGGTGTTCAGATTTGCAAACAAAATTATTCTTATTCTGTATATCAGGAGTCTAATAATTTAGTTGAGTTCAGGGACTTGACGGTCTTTAAACAGCCCAACCGATTAATATAAAAATAAAAAGATGCAGCATGATTGCCAACTGAATGGTAACATGAGACAACATAACCTATTTATCTGAATTTTGTCTCGGAATGGTTTTAGATGTGCTCCTATTAACCTAAACTTTAAGCAGCAATCAATTCATATTTGTAATGTCAAGTTTTCAAAATTGTGATGTCAAATTTTATGGGAACTTGTTTGACTTTAGTAATCATGTGGTAATGATGTACAAATTTGCATACAAGCTTTAATTTCCTTTACTTTTATATCTATTATAATTTATACTTAATAGGCAACCTAATCTGAAAAGCTGTGGCGCAGGATCAACATCCCCAGCTTGTCTGGCAAAACAGCTTTTGGACGTCAGAGACTTTGACTACATGTAGCTTTTTTATCCATTAAAGTATTGATTGGAGGTTTTTAGCCACAGGAACTTGTTTTCTATCCATGGCAAGATCTTCTATCCCTATATATTTGTGGATAAAGGGGTAGTAAATCTTACCATGGATAGAAAACAAGTGCCTGTGTTTACAGTCTTTTATTGTAACATTTCAACTGTTCAAGTTCAACTGACAACCTAGTCCAAATAATTATGACGTCTTGAAAGGCTATTATAAATTTTTTTCTTTGACGCCTTACATCAACAAAGAAAAAAATTATAATAGCCTTTCAAGACGTCATAATTATTTGGACTACTGACAACCATGCAACACTATGAGACAGTTACAGCATTTGGGAAGAGTACTATCATTATCTAAAAAGATAAAACTTGACAGTGATGTAAAATGAACCTTTTGTGTCTGAACAGATGGTTCGTCATCTTCCGATTCTGAAGCTTCCCCGGCAACAACTGTTTGGATAGCATTTTCCATCTCTGATCCCAGATGCAGACTGAACTTTGAATGGTGAGTTATCGTTCTTTAAATTTTAACTAAAAAAAAAACCAGTACCGGTTTAGTCCACCTTTTCCGGACAGATCAATAAAATTGTACTACGGGTACAACTTTTTGTTAAAGTAATATAAATAATAATAATAATTATTTTTTCAGTAAAATATCAAGCACATTAATAATAACAATACACAATATAACTTTGTTAGCACTAACGCATTGACAATAAATGGTCATGGCAACAAATTAAAAACAAAATACAATAACACATACATGACATATATACAATGAAGGAGTGACAGTGCATACCCGTAGCCAGGGGATGGGGGGAAAATGCTGATATTTTATCAGGGATAAGTTTTAATCCCATGAAAGCTCTAAAGCCTGTTTCCAATGGGGTTTCTTCATGTAAACGGCTTATAGTTTCGACATACAAAGAAATGATAACACACAAATTAATATGGTATGAAAAATCATATAAAAATAATTTAAATAGAATTAAGATTAATACTATAAAAAGGAGTCTGATGAAGCCGCACTATAGCTTTTGATCAAGTACTCTTTAACGATGATTTTGAATTCCTTCATTTTCTTTATTTTTTTAAACATTATTTGGCAACATATTTCAATCTTGTATGCCATTAAAATAAAATGTCTCTTCTTGTTCAGTGACTCTTAACCGGTGGAACTGGTATTCACTATTTCGTGTGAAATGATGATGCAAATGTCTCACATTAATGATGATTTGTAAAATTTGTAGGACAATGGTGGTAATAAATATTATGAACATGGTTTAATCTCAATTGATTAACATGATTTTCGATATTAACATAACCAATACTGTTCAATACATTATGGGCAGCTTTTGATCTCATGATGTCCAATATTTTTTTTTATAAATCTTACACATTTGGTTTGTTAAACTTGTAACTTATCTTTATATTTTTTGCTGACACCAGGATACCATGCAGAACAGGCATAGTCTAAATGACATGGAATTGAAGCTGCAACTAAAGTCTTTCTAGATCAAGTTGTTCTGA
Source organism: Mytilus trossulus (assembly GCF_036588685.1). Classification (NCBI taxonomy): domain Eukaryota; kingdom Metazoa; phylum Mollusca; class Bivalvia; order Mytilida; family Mytilidae; genus Mytilus; species Mytilus trossulus. Next base: position 50,833,331 of record NC_086382.1, read on the forward strand.
TAAACATTTGGCCTGTCTGTATAGGAACTTCAATATTGAATTCATCTTTTGAATAATTTTTTTCTACAGAAAGAAAATTATCAATAAGTATGCCTAAATATTTCACACAATTTTGCGAGGAAATTGTGTGATTAATGATTACAAGTAACGTCAAAGTTACGAATTTGACATAACTTACGTTTTGATCCAAAATAAAAGGTTGTGAAAGGTTGTAAAACAATAAACAAAAATTATAAATAAAAACAAATATACTGCAACATACAAAAATGCAGACAGTCATATGTTCATTTTTTTTAAAAAGCGGCCGAACATGAAATTTTGTGCAGAATTTTCTTTAATTGTTTCGGATTATGGCTTCATTCCGGATTATTGACATTCACAGCTCCTTATTATTTTCAAATTATAGCTTGTGTTAGCGTAATCCCCATTTGCCAATTTAGAATAGTTCACTTCAATACGTTCTTGTTAATTTTTTTTTTAGCTGAAAATAGACACGACTTCAACAAAAACAGTGCACATTTACTGATACTACTTTTATACTTTGTTTCAATCACCTAATACTGCAATATTTGAAAAATGAGAGGCAATTATAATGAATTTGAGTTAAAAGAAAACTAATGCTAAAGTACCAGGTGTAAATTGCAGGATATTCAAAGTAGATGTAAATTATCGGAACTATACTCGCATTTCGTCCTGCCAGTGTTTCTAAAGCTCGAATACAAATACATTTGATATTTTCCAACAATGTACATATATTGTATATTTATGCACTCGCGACATCCCGATTTTGGATTTCATATCAATAAAATCTTTGAATTTGACTTTGACAACCTAATAATCATGACATGCGTAAACACAACATTGAGAGTATCGCATCACATTAATATAGTTCAAATGTAATCTTCATTCACAACCTGCATTTCCTGATATCATTGATCTATGCAATTCCCTCATCCCTTACAATTTAAATTATTTATCATTATTTTTATCAATTTTAACTGAAGTCATTCTAACACAACATATTCAAGGCCAAGAATTAATGCCCTATATATCCGCTCTTGTCCATTCCAAATTGTGAACTGATTATATTAGAATTTGAAACATTCAGATTAAAAATTGCAAAAATCCTTTTTTTACAAACATTCTGATCATAATAACTAGATATTCTAATTTTGAAGGAACAGAACGACCATGACCCAAACATATACATGGAAAAGCCTGAAACAATAATAAATCTTATTCTCTTGTGATAGCTCTTAATTCATTAGTGAAATAAGAAATTTTATTTCAATTTCAAATCACCGGACTTTGAATGTTAGGTATGATTGTGAATTAAAAAAAGGATAATTACAAAAACCCGGACATGCTTTTATTGTTTTTGTTTCGTTAAATGACCTTAAAGTACTAGTTGGATTATTGTAAACCCTTAAGCTCAAATAAGTGTTATTTATGACGATAACCATCCGTTTTTTAATATTAATCCGTTTCGTTTTCTTGTTATTTTGTGAAAAGACAAAATATAATTTCTGTTAGAAATAGAAATGTAATGATAGAACACACTAATAAGAAATGGCGCGTATAAGTATGAGTTTTAATCAAACGTCTGCTACAAATGTTTCTTTTCTGAATACGGACGACAATCAAACACTAACTGATCGTACACAATACGAAGATATCACCGCAGAACAATATATTGAAGGAATATTACTTACTTTTATCTGTTTAGTATCTGTGCTAGGAAATATCTCAATTTGGATTATAGTATTAAGATCTCGTGCTTTGAGAACAATTACAAATTGCTTTCTTTTAGTTCTCTCAGCATTTGACCTGCTAGTGTCATTAATAAATATACCAGTTACTGTCTTAACCATATTTTCAGGTGAATGGTTTTTATCAGACGGAGCATGCATAGTTTTTGGATTTACAAATATGGTGACGTTGTGTGGAAGTGTTCTGTCTTTATGTAATATTAGCATTAACAGATACGTTATGGTTTGTCATCCTTCCAAGTTTATTGAAGTATACAAAAGGAAAAACGTTGCAACTATGATTGTTGGTGAGTCTTTGTAAATTGGTATAATTTCATTTTGATATTTTTTTTTCAAATGTTGCTCATTTTGAATCAAACTCCCAATTTTCTTGTAATTTGTTGAAATTTTGTTTTCAAGTTTTATTTATATTCTACACTTAATTTGAAAAATAAATTATGGTTGACACTTTTTATTTCGTGAAAATAGCATTATTTTTTAACGAGACACAATATTAAATAACAAAACAGATGCAAAACATTTTTTTATACGCAGATATAACAATAATGCCGACTATACACTTTTGTTTTATATACAATACATGGTCACGCATTTTATTCATTCACGTATAGAGCGGGGAGCAAACTAGTTAAACTGTGATATACATTTTTAATAAGTTGAATACTCTAAAGACGTATAATTCTAGAACCATATACTTAATCCTCGTTGTGTAGAGGGAACGCGGATATGCCGAAAAATTATAAGAAAAGTATCTTTTATGAGTTTTAACGGATGACTTTGGTGGAAATGGAAGGTAAAGATTTCAAGAGACTGAGTTACCCTGTGTCATGACTATACTTTTCTGGCGCAAATACAAAATTTTAATTCTGGTATCTATGATGAGTTTACTTATAACCGTAAACTGACATGTGAACACCATCCGATATTTGAAGAGTGACTGTCACATTGACGTCACCTACAGATTTTTTGTGTGCAATTAAATCATTTTCTCTCTCTCCTTTATCATGATAAAAAGTAAAAACACAAAAATACTGAAAGTCAAAAATCAAAAGGCAAAATAAAAAGTCCAAACACATCAAACGAATGAATAACAACTGCCATATTCCTGACTTGTTACAGGCATTTTCTAATGTAAAAAATGGTGGATTGAACCTGGTTTTATAGCTAGTTAAATAGTTAGATAAAGCATTAATTGTCATTTTTGATAATTTTTGTCTTTTTTCTTTTGCAGCATCTATAGCAGTGACTATTGGCGTCTCCATCCCACCATTAATTGGCTGGTGTGAATACTCATACACTCCATCGCAGTACATATGCTTTGCCAACTGGCTAATGTCATTATCATATTCCCTTTTTATGATATGCTGTTGTTTCGGTGTTCCCCTTGTTGTTATGATCTTTTGTAACTATAAAATTTACAGAACAGTGAAGATCAGTAAAAATAAAATTATGGATAATTACACTGTACAAATGTCAATGTCTAAAGATGAAAGCGAAAGCACACTGTCAGACAACACCGGTCAACAAAGTTTTGGACAAGAACACAATCAGCGCATTGGAATTGGAAATCAAGATTTAAACAACGACACACATTTCGACGCCAACAAAGGCAATAGAATATTATCGACCATTTTTCAATTTAAAACCTCACCTTCTAAACTGCCAGTAGTGTCCAAAGTGTCCAAGACAAAACCAGAAGAAATAAGACTTGCCATAATGCTTGGTACAATAGTTGTTGTGTTTTTCGTTTGCTGGTTCCCTTATTGTATAAGTATGATATTAAGCATTGTAGCACCTGGTAAAGTGCATAGAATATTTCATATGTCGACGCTAATAATCGGTTATTTCAACAGCTGCTGTAATCCAATAATATATGGACTTCTGAATAAGAGATTTGCTGATGGATTTAAAAAGTTATATTGTTTTTGCAGAAACAGAAGAATATTAAACTTATAATGATATAATACGAAAGTGTGTATATTGAAATGTTATGCAAAATACAAATTCTCTTCGTCAGTTTGATAACACAGGAAACACATGTCATGTGCTTTAGAATTTGTTTGTATAATGAATCCTGCCTTTACAATATCTAGATTTAACATTAGAGATTCAAAATATAAAAGGAGAACAGATTTTGAATAATAGCATTACTGAAGATGTTGCTATAAAGCTTGTAAATTAAGAAAAGATCCATATAAAGTTATAAGTTCATTCAAAAAATTATAACAACATGTAAGCTTTGTTATACAATCTTTTTAAAAGTATTGTTATTGTAAGATTTTTTTTCAATAGGTCATTATGTAAAATAAATATGCATTGGTATCCAGGTATTGGTGCTAATGATTCTACTTCCTGTGGAAACTAACTAGGTTGTACTTTTCTCAGATTGCTATGACGTGTTTACATTAAATATGTTAGAGCTGCAGTAATTAAATTTTAGTCTAACCAAAGAACTTTTTTAATTTATAAGTTGAACTCTTATAATGGTTTCACCTGTGTTGTTGTTTTTCGTGGTTTGTTTGGGTCTAACGAGGTTCACCTTTCCATTAGGTTTTACACTTCATTTTGTTGTTGTGTTGTTACGACCATGTTTTCTATGATCGGGACATAGTTAAGCACACACTAACAAGCAGAAACCAACCATATTTTGTATGCGAATTTCTAGATGTTTTAAATCATTTATCGTTTATATTGTTATTTTATAATCTCAACTCGAGTTAGACTAACACCCTATTTCATATCATGAATTAATATTTTCAATATATCCGATTTGCACCTTATCATATTATAAACTGGTTATATGCGAGATGTTTGATGTAGATAAAATATTGTTAATATCTTTATAAACAATATGTTGTTTAGACAATATAATGTAATTGGTTTTGGACAATTATACTTTTATCATGACCTAAACATGACATATCTGAAATAATAATAAAATTTGTCTCTTGTGATTACTTAGCATAGATACAGGATTTTAATCAATCGCAATTAGTGAAATTATGAATGTAATTCCTATTTTAAATCATCAGACTGTTAGTGTATATAATTGATTATGACAAAATTTTTAATAAAAAATAAACGGATACATTTTTTTATTGTGTTTCTTGAGGTGAATCACAAGTTTAATTGCAATTGCCCAAATATAAATCAGTGTAATATATAAAAAAAAAAATCCATTTATTTTCATTGTAAATTTTCATTTTCTATTTCAATTATAAAAAGACAAAATCTCATTTTAAACACAATAAGAAATGGACCGAAAAAGTATGCGTTATGAACCAACTGAGAGGAATGCTTTATTTGATACCAATTTTGCTTATATGAATATGGACAATAATAAAACATTAACTGATCGTATGCAGTACAAAGATTTAACTGCAGAACAATTTATCAAGGGAATACTTCTCTCTATTATATGTTTTGTAGCTGTATTAGGAAATATTTCAATTTGGATTATAGTCATACGGTGTCGTGCCTTGAGAACAGTCACAAATTGTTTTCTTCTTGTTCTCTCTGCATTTGATTTGTTGGTATCAGTTGTAAATATACCAGTAACGGTCTTCACCATATTTTCGGGTGAATGGTTTTTATCAGACGAAGCATGTATAGGTTTTGGATTTACAAATATGGTGACGCTATGTGGAAGTGTACTGTCTTTATGTAATATTGGCATTAACAGATACGTTATGGTTTGCCATCCTTCCAAGTTTATAAAAGTGTACACAAGGAAAAACGTAATACTCATGATTAATGGTGAGTTTTGTAATTTTGAAAATTGTTTTAAATTCACGTAATCTACAGTTCTCTTTTGCTCTTTGTGTGCATAAAAGGATTAATGACTTCTTTGTACACAGAATAAAAGAATAAAAGATTTATTTCTGATTCAGTTAGGGTAAATTTGATGTTTTGCATAAGTCTTACAGAAGTAGGTAGATACTATGTCTTGATTTGTAATGTAGAGTTTTGAAAACATCCATGTAGTTGCTTCTCTTAACGGAAGACGAATTGAGGACGAATTCGTAGACCATTTTACTAGCATCGCTGAACGCTCGAATTCGTCCGACTGAAATGAATCTTTTGTCAAATATCAAAAAAGAAGATGTGGTATGATTGCCAATTAGAAAGCTGTCCAAGTTTTCTTGTCTAATATGAAAGGGAATGATTTAATATTAGGTCTGCAGCTTTATAATGTTGTTGTGCTATAGGAAATTTACATCTTCCGTTATTTGATCTTATTTCCATTTCTTATTTGTCGAATGATGAAATTCCAAAACAGTCATTGAACAATAAGACCATTCTTCAAAGTTTTATTTGGCCCTATTATATGAAACGTTTGAAAAATGATGTGCATTTTTTTTATTGTGCAGTTTGTAACAAGTGAAAAAAAGCTACTTCCTGTTAGTCAATAGTCTGAAATTTGAAATCATCCATTATAGCAGGGACATTTTTCACGTCTTTAGTAAATAAGAATGTTCCACTATTTATGTAACCTAAATCAAATACATACAATGAAGCTGGTTCAGACCCGATTTTGATCATGTTATATTGACAGAGTAACTGGCTTAATGATATTTTATTCATATTAAACTGTCATTTATAGTTTTTAATCATGATAAGGCATTGCTCAAAACAAATAATTATTTTGTTTTCTTTTACAGCATCTATAGCAGTGACTATTGGCGTCTCCGTTCCACCGTTACTTGGTTGGTGTAAATACTCATACACTCCATCGCAGAACATATGCTTTGCAAACTGGCCAATATCATTATCATATGCTCTTTTTATGATATTTTGCTGTTTTGGTGTTCCCCTTGTTGTTATGATCTTTTGTAATTATAAAATTTACAAGACAGTAAAAAACAGCAAAAAGAGAGTATCGAATACTTACCCTGTACAAATGTCAATGTTAAAAGATCAAAATGGCAGCAAACCAGTAGAAAACACCAATGAGCTAGACATAAGTCGGGAAAGTGATCAACACAGATGCAAAGGAAATCTATATACGAAGTCAGAAGGACAATCAGATGTCAACAAAAAGCACAGAGCATTATCAAGCACAGTAAAGACTAAGGCCTCATCTCCAAAACCGCCGGTGGTAAATAAGGCAAACCCAGAGGAAATAAGACTTGCCATAATGCTTGTCACAATAGTTATTGTATTTTTCATTTGCTGGTTTCCTTATTGTATAAGTATGATATTAAGCATTGTAGTACCTGGCAAAGTTCCTAGAATATTTCACATGTCGACACTTTTAATCGGTTATTTTAACAGCTGCTGCAATCCAATAATATATGGACTTCTGAATAAGAGATTTTCTGATGGTTACAAAAAGTTATATTGTTTTTGGAGGTAACGAATAATATTACAGATAATATAATTTGAAGGTGTTTATACTCGCATGATAAATTACATACAATTCTCGTCATCGTTTTAATTTGTACATTGTAAACTTCGGAATGATTGCATTTCTTAGAATTGTTCATTTTGCATTAATGACATATTGCAGTAAAATAGAAGAGGCTTAATTTTAGAATTTTTCAATTCAAGTCAGTTCATCATACTTTTTGTTATATATTATTTTTATTTTGTTATCATTTATCAATTATTCAAGTGAGGCATTGTTTATATTAACTCTAATACTGATATCCTTACACACAATTTACAAAATTAAAACCAACGTAACAACATTTTAATGCTCCCTTTATTCCAAAGTAACAGTCATGATCGAAACACATAAGAAATACCACACTTCGCTGTAAGTCCAAGACGGTCCTGAGTACAAATAGTGGTAGGAAAAATGCACGAACACGAAATTAATTTTAAATGGACTGCATAACAATAACGACAAACAAAGAAATTAAAGAAAAAGAAAATATTAAATAAAAACTACAATAGTATAAGGCTGTTTAATAGTCATAATTCGATCAAGCGATAACAAATCCGGATAACAAACCAAATTGGTGGGTTGAACCTGGATTTTTATTGCTAGCCATACTTCTCGCTGATATGACACTGTTGAAATATCGTTAAAATGTCAAAAATACAGTACAAATAGGCACAAGAACATACAGGACAGAGAAATACATAAGTGAACCCATATGATAAAAACTTATCGCAGTACTGTTACTGCATCAAATTTTTACCGTTAATGTTAGATGCAAACTACCTGAGTCGACAATTACTGAGTATCTTGCTCCGTCAAACAATTTTGATTTGGGATGTTCTTGCTATCCTATGCATTATAGTTTTGTATTGTCTATTTTATATCAATCATTGTTTAAATACACATTTTTAAATATGAGAAAAAATGAAAGGAAGAAATAAAAGAAAGAAAGGCAAAAATAGATTAGGTTTAGATCTTGAATTGGAAGGTTGTTGCTGCATATATAATCATACGCTTGGAATTTTATCAAATTTTATTTTGAAATCATCACGTTTGTCAAATATTATTTAGTTAAACGTCGTCGTTTATCAATTCCAGTAACAAGAAAAGATGAAATGAGGCAGACCGTTTATTTTCGAAAGATTTTTTTTTTAACATATATGGCACAACGTTTTGAATTTTTGTTTTAAATACTCTACAACTTGATTATGTTTTACCCATTTAACTGTTTTTACTTTAAGTTATATCCGATTGAAAAGTTTAAAACCATTTCAATTTCAGAGAGTATAATATAAATACATTTTTAATCATATTTTAAAGGATACACTTAAAAAGCAATCATGACATGCTTAAATTCAATACTTGGTATTTTTAAAAATCTTCTCATTTATATTGTCAAACCGTATTCTTTATCATAAATACAGATTTTCGGACATCATCAGTTACCCCTCCATATCCAGTGATCAAATAATTAGTTGTCTACAAAAAGAAAAGGGAAGATATCTTCCTTCAAGTTTAAAAAAAAGAAGATTATGCGTAAAATACAAAATAAAAGAAGATGAAGTAAATTTTTGTATAGTGTGATAATAGCAGTAATATAAGAAACGTTTATTTTGATGTTTTGATAAATGATTATATACATGTACAAATGAAATGACATATATTACATTTTTTACAACCCAAGATCACGCATTGGGGTTAATAAGCTTTGATCATTTATTAAACATTATATAAAACTCAGGACAGTGGACTCTAGAAATATTTACTTCTTTTTTTGTACTAAAGAACTTGTTTATTTTTGTTATTATTGGTTGTTATGTAATGTCAAATGCTAGAAATGTATGGGTTAATGTCAATAAAGATTTGAATTAAATCATGATTATTATTTACATTCTCTCCGTGTTATTACAAAGTAGAACTGATTTCCAAAGAAATATACATATATAAAAAGCTTACTATTTCATAACAAAAATTTACAACAAAAATATCCAAATCAAAGTTAAATTCAGAAAGGAGATGTCCATAAAACTGACAAATTCAAACGTTATCAACAGAACGAGTGAAATACTGTCATATTTCTGACATGGGAAAGGATTTTCAAAAGCAAATGGCAGGATAAGTCTGGTTATATAGCTAGCTCAACTTCCTACTTGTATGTAAGTTGTTTTAATAACCGGCATATTAATAAATTGATATGAGCGTCACTGATGAGTCTTATGTAGACGAAACGCACGTCTGGCGAACTAAATTATAATCCTGGTACCTTTGATAACTAAACAGAAATTATATGTAGAAATGACAATAGTAGGAACCCCGCAGCAAAGTTGTGTAAACATACGTCACAACTACTTAATTTATTAGTTTTTTTTATTTATTTTCTTATTATATGCCGTGAGTTGATTACCGGGTTTGTAAGTTCATCTTTATTCCGACGTTATGAAATTGCTTATAGATTAGTGAATTACTGACACATTATCTGTTTTTTTTTTTAATTTCGTTTCCTATTTAGAATTGTGTATTGAAGAAACACGTATCAGTAACTAAACAGTAAAAATAATACATAATAAACCAACAGCAACACTTCGCAAGTTGTTATTACAGGTTTAATGGGCAATAATAAAACACTAACTGGTCGTACGAAATACGAAGACATTACTGCGGAACAATTTATCGAAGGAATATTACTTACTATCATATGTATTGTAGCTGTGCTGGGAAATATATCAATTTGGATTATAGTCTTGAGATCTCGTGCCCTGAGGACAATTACAAATTGCTTTCTTTTAGTTCTTTCTGCATTTGACCTGTTGGTGTCGGTGATAAATATACCAGTTACGATTGCAACTATATTTTCGGGCGAATGGCTTTTATCAGATGACGCATGTGAAGTTCTTGGATTTTCGAATATGGTGACGCTGTGTGGAAGTGTTTTGTCTTTGTGTAATATAAGCATAAACAGATACGTTATGGTTTGTCATCCTTCCAAGTTTATTGAAGTATACAAAAGGAAAAACGTTGCAATTATGATTGTTGGTGAGTCTTTGTAAATTGACATAATTTCAATTTAATATTGTTTTCAAATGTTGCGTAATTGAAAATTCCGTTTGATTTGTTGACAGTTTATTTTCGATTTTCATTTCAATTCTATATTTAATTTTTAAAAGGTTAACAGAATTTTTTTTCTACAATGTAATGATAGTTTTTGTAATAGTAACGATCTAATTATTTAAAGTATTTAGTTCAGAACAAATGAAGCCAACAAAGTTAAAACCAAACCAAATCTCCTCTACAGGTTCAATCCGCCATTTTCTACATTTGAAAATGCCTGTACCAAGTTAGGAATATGACTGTTGGTGTCCATTCGTTTGATTTGTTTTATTATTTGATTTTGCCATTTGAGGTATGATTTTTAATGAATAAAGTATTTACTAGAGACCACATGACACAGAAATAAACAATATAGGTCACCATTTTGTGTTCAACAAGGAATAAAGCCCATACCATATAGTTAGCTATAAAAGGCCCCGGCAATGCAAATATGTAAATATCAATTGAAACAAGTAACCTAACGGCCTTATTTGTGTACAAAATAATGAACGAAAAGCAAATACACTACACAGAAAAAAAAAGAAAAAACAAACACTGAATTAAATAGGACAGGTAAATTAAAAATGTCTCGGGGCTAAACACGTTTGAAGGCACCAACCCCAATAATCAGGGACAGAGGTGTTACAGTACATCATAAGAACCAAAAATCAGCTGAAAACGGCAAACCTTTTTTTTTATATATTTTAAAATAAGTTGAATATTAAGAACACTTATTATTCTATCAATGCAGATGAGTTGTCGTTGTGTAGACGTAACGCGTGACTGGCAAACCAAATTATAAGACAAGTTTATGTTTTTATTGGACGACTTTGGGGAATATATTTACACATATACTATCTTAATTGAAATTAGAGACAGAGTTTATATCATAAACTTGCAGGTGGACACCATACAATATTTAGAGAGTGACTGTCAAATTGACGTTTACTGCACTGCAGATTATTTTGGTGCAATAAAACACTCTCCTCATTTATCAATTCATTATAACACACTAATAAACATTTTAAAGAAAGCTTTTTTTTCATTTTTCAGCAGCTATAGGAGTGACTATTGGCGTCTCTATGCCACCATTGATTGGCTGGTGTGAATACTCATACACTCCAGCTCAGTACATATGCTTTGCTAACTGGCCAATGTCATTATCATATTCACTGTTTATGATATGCTGTTGTTTCGGTGTTCCCCTTGTTGTTATGATATTTTGTAACTATAAAATTTACAGAATAGTGAAAACCAGCAAAAATAAAATAATGAATAATTACACTGTTAAAATGTCAATGTCTAAAGATGAAACCGACATCACACAGTCCGACAATATCTGTCACCAAGATATTGGAAAAGAACAAAATCAGCACACTGGAATAGGAAATCAGGATTTAAACAGAGAACCACAACTTGATGACAACAAAGGCAATAGAACATTATCAGTCAGTTTTAAAATAAAAATATCACCTCCGAAACAGCCAGTTTACAAGGCATCCAAGGCAAAACCAGAAGAAATAAGACTTGCCATAATGCTTGGCACAATAGTTGTTGTGTTTTTCGTGTGCTGGTTCCCTTATCGTATAAGTATGATATTAAGCATTCTAATGCAACAACGTTTGTAACGTTCATTTTGATTGGATAACGTCACTTATTTACATGGCATCAATTGACAATTGATGCTATGGGACGTACGCGCATGCGTAGACGGTATATGACAGATTTTAAATGCATGTTTTAACGTTGTTTTTTGTCAGTTTCATTAGAATGGAGATAACAATATTGTATTTTAAGCTCCGACGGCATCAATTGGGGATTTGATGGTCGCAAATACCCGTTTACTGTCTCCGCTAACGCGTCGCCAGTAAACTTAATTTGCGACCATCAAATCCCCAATTGATGCCGTCGGAGCTTAAAATACAATACAGTTATCTCCTAATTGTTGTACCCGGTAAAGTGCATAGAATATTAATAATCGGTTATTTCAACAGCTGTTGCAATCCAATAATATATGGACTTCTAAATAAGAGATTTTCTGATGCTTACTAAAAGTTATATTGTTTTTGTAGGAATATTTAACTTAATGTGATATAATACTAAAGTGTGTATACTGAATGTTATGCAGCATACAAATTCTCGTCATCAGTTTGATTAAAACGAAAATACATGTCCTGCGATTAAAATTTGCTTGATGATAAATCCAGCTATTAAAATACCTAGAACTTTTAACAATAGAAATAAAAAGAATGCAAGAATAAACAATAAACAATAAACAATAACACTAATGATGATATTGCCTGTATGGCATGTAAATTAAGAAAAGATTCATGTATAGTGAGTGATAAGTGTATTAAAACAAAATGAAACATAAGTTCTCTTGTACAATCTTTTAATATTGCTTACTACTCAAATCTCGTTTTCTAATAGAACAAATCCAAAAACCAAAAACCAAACAAATGAAACATCTATGAACTCTAGTCCGTTGTTTAATCCAGATCGTATGTGTATGTCATCTCAATATTCAGCAAGCCATATTGTAAATAAATCAGACATTCAAACTCAAAAGTTACTTGATATCTAAATGGAATTTTTGGGAATGCAAGCTACTCAGTCCGAAAGGCTATATGAATATATGTCAAGAATTTGCTCTTTGGAAGAAGAGAAGGTTACGTTACACATGTAAAATTTAAAAACGAAATTGAAAGATAAACAATAAACTTTCGGTTTCTAGCGACAATCACTTAACTCAACAAATTATACATCAAGCTCACCCCCATATGAGCCAGCATTTAAACATCGGGAAACCATATACGACTGTATTAATTGTCAGTAGTATGCACCTACTCAGAGCACTTCTAAGGAGCTCTGAAGAACTTTTTGGTACTTTGACTAAAACCAATTTTGAATGAGCACCAACAATTCTATTGGAAAAAGGAAACGCTCAAAGAATTATGTGCTACAAAATCTCTTTAAACAAAGCATAGATGCACATTGGAAACGGATAGTACTTGGATGTCCGTTTGACAAAAAACAAACATAAAAAGTTTAGATATGAAAAGAGAACTTACAAATTTTCAAAGACAATGCCACATTTTTATAAAATCATTCGCCGTTAGCGGCAGAATGGAAAACGCTTACTCCACTATCTAATCATTGACAACGTTCACTTTGATACACCTGCTCGTATTTGTGAGTCGTGAACAAATTATAACACTATCGAAAGCATTTCTACTCCGTCGGTAAAATTGCCGAACAGTACCGTACCGTTCTCAAGTTGAGCTAGATCGTATTTTACTTCAAGACACAGTTGAGTATGAAGTTGAAAAAAACTATCAAATTTGACATCGAAACTGTTTAAAGATGTTTAAAAAACTGGAAAAGATGCTGACCAATTTGAAATTTCTGCTGTACGTTTTAAATATGGAGGTGAAAAACAGCCAACATACTTACAAACCGGGTGCGGGAATTTCTCGCTGCATTGAAGATCCATTGGTGGTCTTTCGGCTTTTGTCTGCTCTAAGGTCGGGTTGTTGTCTCTTTGACACATTCCCCATTTCCATTCTCAATTTTAAACTTGATCAGTGGAGCATTCAAATATAAGCGTGTACTGCGGTGTTTTAATAAAGTTGTTATGCAACTGTTGTTTGAAGGTCATGGGAAACTTATCTGCTTACCAAAATCTTACCGATGTAATTGGAAAACTTATGGAATCGGTGCATCTTTGTTTAAAGGAACCTGAAGTACTAGAGGTACAGGACAGTGTCAATCCTACTTTTGCGACACTTCAACTTTCTGAGGCAATCATTGAATCATAAGAATGTGCGTTATATACTACTTTGATTTTGCGTCATCGGCTTTTGGTGTGGTCTGCTTCTTTGCAATGCAGATACTGTCACAGCAGAATATATTGACAAGTTGGCAAATTTTTAATTATTGGTACAAAAATAAACTCACTGGGAAGGCAAGTTAACTTCACTGGTCATTGAACTCCAAAGCGTCCGTCAAGGCCGTTTGGTCATTTTTCGTCTACAAACTTTTCGTTGATTCACAAATTAAGAAGAAAATGACAGTTTGGGTTTAAAAATTGAAAATGTTTTTTTACGTGGATACCCCACCACTGTATTTGTTTTTAGAAAAACAGTAATAATCTAATTTAATACATATATTTCGTCGGATGTCTATTTTTTCTTGTTTCTTGTTTTAATTTTGATATGATATACGATAAATTTATATTATTTTGAAACAATAAACTAGTATTCTTTCTGTGAACGACGTTTCCCTTTGGCATATGTACGAAATTGCCGTCTCTTTTATTCAGTGTTTTTTGCTGTTATGGTATTATTGCACTTTTTTTTTTTATTAAACATGCCGGTCTACATAATGGGTCAGTAATCTTGATAGTCAAGCAGGTGTACGAAGATTTTGCATCACACAATTATTGTGGTCTTTTGCGCCGAATTATCATTTCATGGTCAAATCTGCATACATATAATTATGTTCAGCATTTTGTGTTGAAGATATTCATTTTCAACCTATCACCCGCATCTAAAGTGGAATATTAACTTCGAAAAACACTCTTTTGTACACAAAAAAAAAATACATATCAAATGGGCGTATCTCTGAGGGCGTATTCAATTTTCAAAGCTTTTACATTATAATATACAAGTTTGAACACAAGTCTACAAGTCTACATTTTACAGAATTCAAATCGAAAAACTGTACGCATAACCAATGCTAAGGATTAAAGCGAATTAACCTAGTTTATATATATGGAGAAAATGATGCGTTATTCTGTTATTAAAATTTTGAAATGCAATTAAAAATGTAATGTTTTTAGATTTTTCAGAATTTGAAAAAGAGAATTAATGAGATAATGATTCATTCTATAATACAGATTTTCTAGTCTGCTAACAGAAACTTTAATTTTACTTCAAAATCGAGTTTTTTTATAAGATGATTTTAGTGTTTTTTACTCTGATATATCGAGAGGGACTTTATTTTTTGGGGAGTTGGTACTATCTGGACACAGAATAAATCGCTTCAGTTTTCCTATTTTACTTGGCTTATAACTCCTGTTTCTTTAACTTCTTTCAAATACCTCCAGTATACCAAATAGACATCCCTTCCAGAGCCTCTTTTAAAAGTAGATGAACTTGATAAATGTGGTATCAAATTACTTAGGAAGTGCTAGAGAAGTCGCCCCTAAAAGAAGGAAATGAATAAGTCAGAGTAAGTTTGTTTTCAATATATGCATTTGTCAAATCAGTTTTTTTTTATCGGTCATACATGTATCCACGATTGGTCATCATAAGTGACCATTAGTAATAATATCCATTTTGATTGAAAATTATCTGTTCCGCACTTGAAAATATCCATGATATCATAGTACGGCTTATCTATTTTTAGAATGAAGCAAATCTTATCCGGTGATCATGGCGATGATACACATGATTGCATCCTGAAATATGTACATTGATAATCCATCAATATACTAAATACCAGTATTGGCATGTGACATATATGAAATCGAACTTGATTTTATGTGTGACAAGTACACAAATCAGTTTTCCTATGATTCACAAGAGCATGTGTTGAATTAATACATTAATTTTCACACTCGATGACAGTTTTTATGCCACAATCCATAACGAAAGTGTAAACTAATGTGTAGGATGGAGAATGTGTGACAGACTGTAGCACAAAAGCAACATTACGTAACCGTTTTTTGCACATTTTTTAAAAAGTTTTTCGATGCTATAAATTAATCCAAAAAAAATGTTTCACAATCTATAAGGTATGGGGAATATCTGGTTTCAGTAATGTATATTTGTTTTGTCATCTGCTTGACCATGTTGATCATAATATTTTTTTAGGGATAGCGGAACGAGAAATTAAGGGATAGCGGAACGAGAAATAAAGGGATAGCGGAACGAGAAATTAAGGGATAGTTGAACGAGAAATTAAGGGACAGCGGAACGAGAAATTAAGGGATAGCGGAACGGGACATTAAGGAATAGCGGGACGAGACATTAAGGGATAGCGGAACGAGACATTAAGGAAAAGCGGAACGAAACATTAAGGGATAGCGGAACGAGACATTAAGGGATAGCGGAACGAGACATTAAGGGATAGTGAAACGAGACATTATGGGATAGCGGAAAGAGACATTATGGGATAGCGGAAAGAGACATTAAGGGATAGCGGAACGAGACATTAAGGGATAGTGAAACGAGACATTAAGGGATAGCGGAAAGAGACATTAAGGGATAGTGGAACGAGACATTTAGGGATAGCGGAACGAGACATAAAGGGATAGTGAAACGAGACATTAAGGGATAGCGGAAAGAGACTTTGAAGGATTATGGAACGAGACATTAAGGGATAGCGGAACGAGAAATTAAGGGATATCGGAACGAGAAATTAAGGGATAATTTGAAAGCTTCTGTTGATGCTGATTTAACATTTGACCAGCAATGTACATATTAATTCAATTAATGTCGATTGAATAACAAAACCACCAAATAACGAATGGTCGCAATTATTTAGGCGAAAAAACCCACACCAAAATGACATCTTGCTGCTATAGGTTTCCGCTATGTGAACCGAAAAATGTACATTACATAACTACACATGAATGTTATTCAAATATCAGACATGATCACAGGTGACAACTACAATAACAGGTAAACACCATCAGATGAAAATAGTCTAGAAAGCATATGTAGTATTTTGTTCTATATACAACTACTGTTATTTATATGCATGACTTTTTATACGTGGGATCCTTATTCGGCTGCATTTTATAGATATAGTTTGTAAACATACTTTTCATTATTGTGACATGTAATCAAGAGACTGGGTCAAGGTGTTTATTAAATCTTACATGTAAATGACTACAAATGTGTGTTCCGTTACATACTCGCTGATCTTAATATCATGCATATTGAACTGAATGAACTAGCAATTTCCAAATGTCTTCACAGATATTTTTTCTTAAAACATATGAGTATCTAGACAGTATAATTCCAATGAAATAATTAATCCGGTAGAAACAGCAAAGCTAATTTTATACCATTAATCAAAGATTGGTAAAAATCAATAAGATACAGGTGGATGATGATACATATACAATTTACATATAAAATAATACGAGACATAACATTTTATCTGAAGGATGATTGATTACACGAGGTAAGTTTTTTCTCTTATTTTCAATATTTTTGTAATCGAATTCGATGTGTCTGTTAACAAATAGTACCCACCTGTTAACAAAATAGTACCCACCTGTTAACAGAAAAAAACGGGATTTCGTTAGTTTTTTCAAAAAGAAGATTTCGGACACATTACAATGCATTATAATGTTACATACCTTACGAAACGTATTTTAACTATGATTAATATAAACATCGAAGAGATTTCACAAGAAAATAAATTTTATGAAAATATGAAGACAATGTCCCAACAGGACATTGTAAATAATTTTCTCATTCGATACTCGGCATTACCGATACTATGATAAAATTGGAAATAGGAAATGTGTCAAAGAGACAACAACCCCACTAAAGAGCAGACAACAACCCGACCAAATTGCAGACAACAACCCGATCAAAGAGCAGACGACAACCCGACCAAAGAACACACAACAAGCCGACCAAAGAGAACACAACAAGCTGACCAAAGAACATACAACAACCCGACCAAATTGCAGACAACAACCCGATCAAAGAGCAGACGACAACCCGACCAAAGAACACACAACAAGCCGACCAAAGAGAACACTACAAGCTGACCAAAGAACATACAACAACCCGACCAAATTGCAGACAACAACCCGATCAAAGAGCAGACGACAACCCGACCAAAGAACACACAACAAGCCGACCAAAGAGAACACAACAAGCTGACCAAAGAACATACAACAAGCCGACCAAAGAGCAGACAACAATCCGATCAAAGAGCAGACAACAACCCGACCAAAGTGCACACAACAAGCCGACCAAAGTGCAGACAACAACCCGACCAATGAACACACAACTAGCCGACCAAAGAGCATACAACAACCCGATCAAAGAGCAGACAACAACCGAAAGCCACCAATGGGTCTTCAAAGTAGCAAGAAAATCCCGCACATATAATGTTCGCATTGTCTGAACATAAACTGAAACTGTAGTAGTCTCAGATACAAAGTAGGAAATAAATCCTACACTTGAAATGGCAATAATAACAATGAAATATAAATCCGCAATAACTTTTGGGTTAGGAAAATAATAAAAGAAAAAGAAAACATGATTCTTAATCATCTTGGTTCATATGATTCACGTAATACGATAAAGAATAATCGGCTTTTATTTATACAAGTATGTAATTATCATGTTGACTATGGGAGGGTTGAGATCTCATAAAACATCTTTTACCCAGGCGTATGTTTGCGTCCGTCCCAAGTCAGGAGCCTATGGACTTTATTAGTCTTGCATGTTTGTTTTTTTATTTTTGTTCATTTGCGTTTTGGAGCTAAGTGTGACGTCCATTTTCGCTGAACTAGTACACATTTTGTTTAGGGGTCAGCTGAAGCCCGTCTCCGGGAGTGGGATTTTCTCGCTGTGTTATATACCCATTACCCTCTAGCTGTTGTCTGCCTTTTGATCGAGTTGTTGTCCTTAATTTTGACACATTCCCCATTTCCATTCTTAATTTCAACTAAAACTATTGACCAATAAACAATTTACGACAGTTTAAAAAATGAGATTAAATCAACTAAGTTTCTGATAACTTACAAAAGGAGATATGACAACTTTCCTCGAAGACGGCAGGTTTAATGGCGTATGGTATACAAAGACCGTCCGTCCGTCAACACTTACATGTAGTACGATAACGAAACTGCACTTTAATTGACTTTGTCGTTCCAGTCTAACAGAACCCCTAGATTTTAATGGTTTGATAGTAAATGTTTCAAATATTCATTTAAACAGTATCCTCAGGCATGTTTTCTACAGAGCCATTTTATTTCCTTATGATTAAAATTGACTTCGAAATATAACATGTTATTCTTGCAACAGTTTTGATAAGCACAATACGCGTGTATCATGCGCTCTACGCGCTTTTTTTGTTTGTAACATACGGTTAATATTAGAGAGTTGATACTTTGAATATATTATCAGTCTACAGATAGATTATCTGAAAGATTAACACACATTTATATAAATATCTATTTATAATCATCTATTTAAAATGGACCCCTAAACATTTCTGAGGCCCCTCATGGGGGGTCCTAGTAATCACATAATCACCATTTTTTTGCCAATATAATCACATAATCATTAAATATTTGCTTATCTTTAGTAATCAAATAATCATAAACAAAAAATACAGTCCTAGGTAATCAAATAATCATGAAATATTTGGCTTAATAATCAAATAATCATTAAAAAAACGGCCAAGTAATCACATAATCAAAAACGCCCTCATTTCTATCGAATATACTTTATTTTCATCAATATTGTAGATATGGCATGTTTACAGACACACGTGCTTGCTGTTATCTTAAAACCTATAGGAACTAGATTAGTACATATAGATGAAAATATAGAAAAATCAGCACCACAAAAAGTAGCTATATGTACATATAAAAATCATAATTAGCAAAAATGGCGGGTATTTTAACAAGGTGATGAATACAGGCACAGGTGTGCCTTTTGTTACATTTGTAGTGAAACAATTTGATCTCTGCAAATAATAATAAACGAAGTGTAGATGCACAAACTATCATCTGTCATTTTGATTCAACAGCCGGCGTGTCAAATGCGCATCTTGTTCTGATCTGTATAATTTTCTTTGCCAAGTCAAGTCATAAAGTTTACTATGTCAGTACTTACCTTATCATTTTATATACGACATTGTATATACCAACAGTAAGTATTAATTTTGTGCTTTAAGAAACTCTTAAATATTGCTTGATTTCTATACGGATTTTATTTATTATTGGAGTATTATTTATTAATATAATGATTTTTTTTTTATTCAGTGATATGAAGTTTGCCTGACCATAAGAAATGTCACTTGAGTCAAAGCCACGTGTAGTCAGGCGCCATAGACGCGCAGCAAGTGATGATGAATATAACCCAAGACAATGCCGCCATTCGCGTCCACGCTCAAACCTTAAGATGAAGGACTTTATGTCGCCAGAAGCAGCGCCATGTAAGTTTGTATAATACTTTAGAACTCTTACAAAATACATGCAAGACATATAGCGAACAAGAAATTACCAAGAAACTACAGGAAACGGGAGTAAATTTAGAGGGAAGCGGTAGTCTGAGGGAGGACAGTAGCTGCGGGCACTAGAGGAAGAGTGGGAGAGAAATTGGGATTTTTTGGGAAATATTTGTTGACCGATCTTCGTCTGCCTCTGCAGTTATGCCACTGAAAAAACAACTAAAAGTGAAGATAGTTTTATTAGCAATATCATGCATTCAAATGATCTCTAAAATATTACATGAAAAGATTTAAAAAAAAAATCATTAAAAGTATATTTAGTTTATATTCCTCTTTGACAGATAAATCTGTAACGGTGAGAATATTGAAAATCTGTTTTGTATCATTATTATCACTGATATAAAAATATTGTTATTGTTACAGCCGCCATAAATTTAAAAGAACTGGATCCTGGATTACAACACAGTTCATCCATGCAGTCATTGGCCATGGAAATAATCGAGCCAAACCTAGACGATTCATTCCAGAAAGAGGTAAAATACAAATTTGCTCTATTTTTAATTGGCTGTTATACAAGTGAGAGGTTTAACTAGCAATAACACCAGGTCTAATCTACAGTTTTCTACATAAGGAAATATCTGTACCAAGTTAGGAATATGACAGAAACTGAACTCCATTATGATAACTAGTCTATATAAAAAAGAATATGTGGTATTATTGCCAATGAGACAACTTTACACAAGAGCACAAATGACACAGAAATTAACAACTAAAGGTCACCATACGGCCTTCAAAAATGAGCAACTGAGCAAAGTTCATACCGCATAGTCAGCTATAACAGGCCCTGAACTTCCCCAATATCGAACCAAATCACCAGGAGCTCAGTTTAATTCAATGCTACAATAAAAGTTGGCATTACATAATTAAGAAATCTTTATTTAAATCGCGTTTCACATATGTACAATTAGCTTAGAACTCTTCAGAGTAAATGCTCCTTAACGGCTTAACCGACTGATATATGATAACTTAACACAGTCAACTATTGATTAGCACATAATAACATCTTTAAAAAAAGCAATAAGAGATTATTTTTTTTTATAAAACCAAGTAAATGGTACGAAGAAAGATCTTATTACCTATAATAGCATACACATTCTGCGCATAACAAGTTTGTTCAAAACGATTATAAAAAGATGACATATTTAACCTGAAAATAAAATTGAGAATAAAAACAGGAATGTTTAAAAGAGACAACAATTTGACAATAGAGCAATAACAGAGTAATGGGTCTTTGACACAGCGAGAAAACCATTGATGTTAAAAACCAAGACGGATTTGTGGCTACGATCAAACCGGGTCACATGTTACTGAACATGTTATTTTACATGAAACCAAATTATAAGATTGAGTTTGTTTCACTTCTATTTCAAGGAATAAAGTGTTTGTTTTGTGAAGACTACTTTATTAAAGCCTGCTGTTATAACTAGGTTTATCTCAGTATAATATACATCACGCGGCGGTCTTACACCATGTAATTGATTATAATGTTAATCAGAGTTTTTCCAGCTCTTTTTTTTATATTTGGGACTCGAGATTTGGGAAATATAATGATTCTAAAAGTGTCTCTATATAATTAATAATATTGAGAATGGAAATGGGGAACATTTTAAAGAGATAACAACCCGAACATAGAGCAGACAACAGCCGAAGGCCACCAAGGGGGTTTCAACTCAGCGAGAAAATCTTGCACACGGAGGTTGACCTGAACTGGCCCCCAAATAAAATTTTGTACTAGTTCAGTGAAAATGGACGTCACGCCAAACTCCAAAAACATATATATGAACTTAAATTAAAAAAAACCCAACATACAAGACTAACAAAGGCGAGAGGCTCCTGACTTGGGACAGACGCAAACAAGGCGGCGGGATTAGACATGTTTTGTGAGATCTTAACCTCCCACTATACCTCTAGCCAATGTAGAATAAAGAAACACAACAATACGCACAGCAAAACTCAATTTAAAAGAATTTCGAGTCCGATGTTAGAATAGGTAACATTTTAAAGTTTATATAAAATCTCATTTATTCAACTTCTCGTACATAATGCTTGCAACGTTCCAATTAACGACAATAGGATATGTTTTATCTTTGAAATTTTAAGTTGCATGGAAGCTATTTTTGAATAACAGCTTACTTGATGATTCGTGAATATTGAACATGGATGTAGTTGATATTTGAGATCCTGATCGAGAGTAGCTTCTAGATATTTCATTATAAAAATAAAGTTCGATAACAATATGTTTAATAATTATATTATAGGTAGCAGAGAAAACACAGATGTATTTTGTAGGTAGACAGGAGGCAGAGGTCGAGGTTCTGATTGATAGAATTGTCAAAAAACAAGGAAGTAAAGATAAGGCCTTGTTGTATGTTGTCTCAGAAATCGACAATGAAAATAAGGTATTGGTATACACAACTCTAAAAATGACTAATGTAAAGCTTGTTGTTGTTTGAAGTTAAACCTTACAAATCGAGAGCTACAAAATGTAAGTCAATGTAAAAGATGCATTTTTTGACCTGAAAATTTGTTACCGTTTTTTATGTGGTATCAACGACAACACTTCCTTCACTCAGTTGATCACCTCAGACTAATGTGTCCAGTTGGCTATATCAGCAAGCATGTTACCAAAAAAAAAATAAGCAAAAATATTTAGATATCATCGTTTATATTATCAATATATATATACGGTATTCCCGTGCTTGCATTTCCTATCATGATTTTCATGATAGAGGGTTGCTGCTCACAAGGAAGTTATTAAACCAAGAGGTCCAAATGATGAAGTTGAAATCATTCCTTCGTAAATTTTACGGACGCCATCACGAGTTGGTTGATCGTTATGGTATAAGCGTTTCTCAAATGATATCAGATATGTTCCTTACGTCGTAACTACAATCCCCTTCCCTTTCATGAAAGTGACCTACCAAATTAGACTATTTACCGGATTTATTATAATATGAGCATTACGACTAGTACCACATGTAGAGCAGATTCTGTTTACTCTTCCGGAGCATCTGAGATCACCCCTACTTTTTGGTGGGGTTCGAGTTCTTTATTCTTTAGTTTTCTATGTTGTGTCATGTGTACTATTGTTTGTCTGTTTGTCGTTTTTCATTTAAAGCCATGGCGTTGTCAGTTTATTTTCGATTAATAAGTTTGACTTTCTGTCTGGTATCTTTCGTCCCTCGTTTTTTATATTTGTAAGCGGTAATTTAATTGTTAATATTTGCACTGTAATAATTATACTAGTATATAAACATTACATTACAGATTGTGTTCGTAAAGCTTGAGCAACTCTGCTACATGCAATGTTTAATGCATGACTTTATGATTACCAGATTATGTAATTTAAGCTGCCTTCAAATCTGGCATCAGATACTTGAGATAATCTACAGTGTTTTATTTTTTACTGTTGGAAAAAGAAAACTCTTTCTTCTTCCGCAATTGTATGTATTAATTGGACAAGCTTCGTGTTTTGCCTTTTTGTGTATCCTTGAAAAGGTTACATTGTACAATTCAGACATAGACAGCATTATGAATGGACGTGTTAACGTCATTTATGGAAAATTTATTGATTTACAAATAGCCTATTTGGTCATTTGTGTTTTATAACGGATAAGAAGATACCTTGTAGTATAGATCTCAGATTATTTGTGTTAATCTTAGTGAAACATAAAACTCAATACAAAAATGATGATTATGTTGATGGCTGTAAAATATTGATCAAAAAGACATCACGTACGATTACTATGCTCAATATATGATTAGTGAATAATTTGCATTTTATGTAACACATAATATTTTTACATGATAATAAAAAAAGAATGCAACTACCTTAATACATGTTTACATTCAGAAGCTTTAGAATATAAATGTGTTCATTGTTTGCATACAAATGACTTCTTTTAGAGAACCACTGAATGGAATGAAACCAAACATGGAATGAATGTTCCTTATGAGGTGCTGACCAAGTGTTGTTACTTTGTAGCCGATCCATCATCCAAGATGGCCGCCAGCGGGGGGACTTAGTTTAACATAGGACCCTATGGGAAATGCATACAAATGACTTCTTTTAGAGAACCACTAAATGGAATGAAACCAAACATGGCATGCATTTTTCTTATGAGGTGCTGATCAAGTGTTGTTTTTTTGTAGCCGATCCATCATCCAGGATGGCTGCCAGCGGGGGACTTAGTTTAAACATAGGACCCTACGGGAAATATATACAAATTCTTCTCTTGATTACTATGCTTAATATATGATAAGTGAATAATTTGCATTTTATGTAACACATAATATTTTTACATGATAATAAAAAAAAATGCAACTCCCTTAATACATGTTTACATTCAGAAGCTTTAGTATTTATGTGTTCATTGTTTGAACCCGAAAGGTAACTGGGAAATAGACAAATGGTCACCTTTTTTTCTTCTTGCAACAGTTAAACCCTTTTCCAAAATAAGGCGTCCGTTTGGCAATGCGGGATGAACAAGTACACAATCACGTCCAGTCTAGAAGGGGACGTTATATCCGATGCATCGTGTAGAAAGAGTGACTCACTCATTGTTTGTTGAAAACCATTGCAACAAAACCCTCAGAGGGATCCGTATTTGTCCTAGTTGCATGGCTACATGTTTGCCCCTATCCGATTTCAATAAACCTTCATTTTCCAGTGGCATCTAAATTACCCTGAACTTCATCCCGGATGTGCTCTATTACAAAATATACCTTGTATAAATATTGTTATTCATATTATAAATTGGTTTAAGTTCTGAATATGCGTGAAATATTTGCCACTGAACGTCAAGGAACCAACAATCGATCAATAAATCTTCATTTTTTGCTCTCAATCGTTCTTATGATCTTGTTCTTCAAACTTTTGATTTATAGAGTCCGAGTTTTTTTCCGGAAATACGCGTTGTATTTACAGAAATCGATACGATATGTTTGTTTTTATATTCGAAGATTGGAAGCGTTTAGAACTGACTATCAGTCCCCAGGAGACATTTTTTCAAAAAGTCCGTACTTCATTCTCGTTTTTTTATATATAATAGACCGTTGGTTTTCCCGTTTGAATTGTTTTACATTAGTAATTTTGGGGCCCTTTATAGCTTGTTGTTCGGTGTGAGCCCATGCTCTGTGTTGAAGACCGTACATTGACCTATAATGGTTTTCTTTTTTAAATTATTATTTGGATGGAGAGTTGTCTCATTGGCAATCACATCACATCTTCCTATATTTATTCAACACATTCATTGTTAAATACCATAAGTGCTCTTCAGCTTTGATCAATGAACTGAGGAAGAAGGACGTCAATGTGCTTATACTATTAGGATGAAAATCACTTCTTATGCGTAATATTACACATTACACAGGAAACAAAATATCTAAATTTGAAAAAAAAATCATAAATCTTTTTGTATTAAAGAACGGACACTGTTCGGCTGCCAATCTCTTGTTTGATTTCATCAAAAAATGGTTCTTTTTTTGCCTTATTGATTCTAACAATTTACTTAAAATTTTGATATTGGGCCATATTAGGTAAATGTAAAATTTCATTTTTTTTCAGTTCTTTGACCATATTAATTTTGTGTCACAAACCTATGCTATGTAAACTATTGAATCACAATCCAAATTGAGAGTTGTTTTAAGCTTACATTTTGTATCCATACTTGCTCAACTGTCCAGGGTTCGACCTCTGAAGTAAAGTCCGGTTTGCTGTTACTCTGATAGCCTCTTGTTTAAGCTCTTTTAAGCTCTTTATTACATGTGTTTTAAATAGGTTCAACTTTTGGTGAATACCTTACTTCATAGAGGTGCAAACCCATCTGCAAGTAACACAGAGCTGAAAACTGCACTTCATTTCGCTGTCAGCAAGAATTACAGAGGCGTTTGCAATAAATTACTAGAGAACGATGCTTATCCGAACGCACGGGACAGGAATGGAGATATGCCTTATACTGTGGCATACGACAAAGGAAACGACACCATTGCATCGATGTTGATATTGTATATGTCAAATATAGAGTAAGTATTAAAACGCTAAAATGATATATAAAATGAACTAAAACATATGCTGATTTTTTTTAGTGTTACAGGGAATATAAAATTTGGGTTTCGGTTTTGTATAACATATATATCGTTCACAGATTTATTGGAAAAATTATGTTGTAAATCTTTCCTTTCACCAAAGTTTATTGGAAGTTATTAGACCCAATCATATACATATAGATCTGTTATCACATGTTATAGGAAATTAACAAGATATAGACACGATACAATTTTATACTATATTGATTGAAGATTTATTTATATATTTTTTAGAGAATTTAAAAAGGTCTAAAAGAATTCACTCAAATTTTAATAGCTATTGCAATCTCTCACACATAGCTTTGAACTATTTGGATTGATACATAATTTTATCGAAAAAAATAAGGATTTTTTATCCCAGGAGTAGATTACCTTAGCCGTATTTGGCGCAACTTTTTGGAATTTTGGGTTTAATGTTCTTCAGCTTTGTACTTGTTTAGCTTTACAACTACATTGTATTTTGATCGGAGTGTCACTGATGAGTCTTATGTATACGAACCGCGTGTCTAGTGTATTAAGTCGTAATGCTGGTACCTTTGACTATTAAGAATATCAAACGTGAATCGTAAACGAATTTTCAAGTTTAATTTTAATGAGTCCATATAGGATAATTCACGAATGACTGAAGCAAAAATAAATATCATCCAACAAGTTTTTTAATTGAATCAAATTAAATTTCAAACAAGGATAAAAAAAAAGCCGAAGAGCATTGAATTATATAATTGATTATTACTACTAGTATTTTTCAACTTAGAGTAAACGTTTTCATATTTGGTTTTCCAATATTTTGAAATTGGTACTTGATATAGAGTTTTGAAAATGTAAATTTTAGGGTTCGGCGATTGTATACATCAGATGGTTCCTGTCCGTCAGAATTTAGCTTTCATCACCTTATAAATACAGATATGCAGGTAGTATATTTTGTTTTATGGAAGAATTATTCCAATGAGGTATCATTCTTTTGGATATTTTGCTTAAGAAGTAGCTCATTTATATAAGCCATCAATAATTACGTGCCATTTGTACATCACATCTAGTATTTCTAGCATTTATACTGAATTTTACTTTAACTTACCTATTGAATTGTCATTGCACACATGCTCGAAATTACCAAAAAAGTTGAATTTGAATATACAAGGTTGATCTTGCAAAACACGTTTTTCCATCACTGGACTTAAAGGTTCAATAGAACGGGATTTACTAAACCAAAACAACATTTCAGTATCAAATAATATACCAAATAAAATGATATAACATTGAAATTTATTACGTCTTTAGCTCAACTCACAATTAGGTTAATGTATCAATTACATTGAAAAAAGTTGAAAGTAATCATTGTAAATTTGTTTTAGATTTTGTCGTATTTATATAAAAAAAAGCAATGCAATTACTTATAACCCTGGTATCTTTGATGAGTTTGTTTTTATTCGAGAAATACATTAGCCTTAAAGTTTCATCGCTGTAAACACTCAAGGAACAAGAAGAAAAAGCAGTTAGAGTACTGTTCCTCTGGTAGCTTTGTAATTTCTATTTTTCCGTGATAATTTTGTCACATGTGTACCTTTTATTAAGTCTATCAATTACCTAATCAAATAATTTTAATTCTTTCTGATGTCGCTTTTATCTTGAACATCACATTATAGGTCAAATTACTTACTTCCAGAGTACCATTTTAGCAGTATTGGATTGTTTAATAGAACCACTAAGTCCCAGTGGTCACATGACAGTATATTATCATATCTTAGAATCAGATGAGAAAGGACGAACACCTATACAAGATGGCTTCAATAAAAAATCAAAATCACCTTTGCAGATGATAGCAAAAAGTGGTAACAAGGTATCTATGCTGAAATACATTTACCCAACCCTAGTTATAATGAAATAAGTTTTAGTTGTTGGTGATGTTACAATCATATTTAACCCGACTGTTCAGTAATATGTAGGGTAAATACAAACAAATGTTTTGGCGGGAATATTGGTAAATAAATATGCATATGTCTGAAAAGGTAGGATTTTGGACTTTATTCATATGTACAGGTACAATATTTGAACTTTTGATATGGAGATATATAGAGTAAACATTAGAGAATGCATGAAAATAAATACTACGAGTTAGTTAAATAAAATGCGTCTAAGGTTCATGCAATATTTGCGAGAGTGCACGAGGTAAAAAACGACATACATTTGTACTTCTAATGGGTAGAATTATTGTTAATTATATTTTCCATAGTAGTTGTATCGTGTCCGAATTTAATGCATATCTTTAATGATAATACAACATTTCATTATATGACTAAGTGTTGATTTTCAGACCTTGGTTTACCACGATGTTGTCAGGTTGCTTATACGAAGGAAATGGAAAAAATATGCAAGGTTTAGATTTCAGTAAGTAACGCCATCTTCATGATGATTAGTAATTTTAAGAACTTTATGATCAGTCAATTATCAACTAAACATAGCGTCAAGGATGAAGATTCTTGTACTTTAGTTTTGTGACCGACCCTAAGATGAGGAATGCAATCAAAGATAACGTGTTAATTATACTTTGCCACAACGAAGAAAAATATGTTTGCTCATAAAACGTATTTTTTTCTTGTGAATAAATATTAATCAGTACCTTGTCTTCCTTTGAAACATATCGGATTTTTTCATCAATCACTATGTCAGGTCTGGAACAAGAGACAAAACTATATACGAGTTAAACATACGTGTATTGTAAGCCATGTTTTAAACGACGCTTTACACATTTGTAATAAATGATGATACGAAATAAAGCAGACATAAAAAGATCGGTCTCATATTATTATCTGTCAATTTAATTTGTATTGTACATTTGTTTCATCAGGTCAATTGACCATTTGTAATCTCCACGGATCATATATCGATGATTTATTTGACGGCAGATAAAAGTTGAAAATGAAGTGTATTTTTCACTATCGAATGCATTATTAGCCAGTTCGCTAATTATAAAATTTGCATTTAGGTAAGGAAGCTTGATATAAGGAAACAAAATGTAACGATGATGCGACCTTGAAAACAAGCGCGTGCAAGGGTTCAGTATATATGTATATTACAGTGGAGTTTACTACTCTATACTTTTCATGCTAAGTGCATACATTTATTATTACAGAGTTAACTGTGTCTTATATATCATTACTCTGCTGGCCATGACATTCTCGTCCGTTGTGGCTGTTTCCGCACCAGACCCTTTGGTATATGATACTCCGTTACAGATTAGCAGAGCAGTCACAGAAGTATGGACATGTTTTATGGCATTTGTTACTTTTTTATCCGAAATGAATCAGCTAAGAAAGTAAGATATCATGGTTTATAAGGAAAAAAACCCCCATTAAATGGCAATTTTATTTACAGTTCAATATTAAAACTTTATAATTTATCCATGTGTCGCCCAACATATGTTTTATATCAATAAGACTCATCGGAGGTGCGTAAATTAACAGCTAGGAGGTAAAATAAAGGACGAAGCTTAACAATATCGAAACAAAATATCTAAAAGAGTATTTCGATTCTGGACTTTACCATACATACCGTGTACCCAGACATACAAGAACATTATTGTTGCAAATTGAAATCAAGTTATTGACAGTTAATTTATTGAAACTGATATTTCGTGTTCGTTAACTCTTTATCAAATTCAACAGGCCTACTATAAAGTACACCAGACACTCAATTTGTCTTCAAAAAGACTCAAGTCTGGTCCTCGATTAAAATTTTGAACTTTATGAATATAATAGTTAAGTGATGATAAGGAAATTTGGTATGATTGCAACACGTAGTAAAGACCAAATGATGTAGAAATTCAAAACTTTGTTGATGTTTCATTTCTTTTCCAGACACAAGTTAGAATACTGGCATGATGCATTTAATTGGATAGATTTGTTCTCTTCTTTGCTTATATTATCGGCTCTCCCACTTAGAATTTTAGAATTCAACGAACAATGGCCCGTGCTGTCTGTGGCATACCTGTTATGGGTATTTCGAATTTTTAAATATGCAGCAGTATTCAGGTATTGTATTGTAAACTGTTAATATATTTTTTTAAAGTTCATTACTCTAAAAGTTGCTCAACCTTTCAAAATATTAAAAAAAAAAAAAATATATTATTATACCTGAACCTCAATGTTTAATTTAATAAATATGTTTAAACTAATGTTTTAAATATTAGTTTCTGGCATGTATCATACAAGATCCTAAATATATAAGATATTTTATTTTTCAATGTTTTTACTCGAGAAAACAGAAACTAGGTAAACATTTACTAAATACTGCAAATATTTTGTGTCATTTATTTGTTTATTTCAGACAAACAGGTGCTTATGCTCAGATTTTATGGCGGATTTTAGCTCATGATTTTATTCAGTTTACCATTGTATTCCTTGTTATATTGTTGGCATTTAGTGGTTCTTTTATATTATCATTGAAGGGAGAACATTCAATCGAGCTTCACAGCGAAACAAGGTAGGATAATAAGACTTACTTAATTTTCTGCGTACGAATCCCGTGTCTTTAAATACCAAAACATTTGAAAGTCAGGTGTATTCACATTAGCAGAAAAATTATGAACTATTTAACCAAAAGGAACAAGCAAAAACTGAGCTGGTGATGTGTAACAGATAAAGTTTTTTTTCTGTAATTACCGATATTGATGAATCTGTATTTGTTATGTGCGGGTCTTTCATATGAAAATGAGAAATAAAATGCAGAATCATGTACACGATTCCAATGTGACACTATTGCCTGCAATTAACAATGTTACATAGCTTAATACGACAGAAATGATACGAACAATTGAGAATGTACCACCTAGATAATTATCCAACCAAAAAGGCAGAAATCGTTCAATGGTCCATCAGTCCGTCTATCCGTCCCATGAAAACTTTTCGTTGCATATTTATTAGGAACTACCGAACAAGGATTTCTGGAAATTTGTTTCAAGGTTAATATGAGTCAGCTATACCGTGTGATGCTTTTACATATTCATCACTCAACAACTTTCTGTTTACCGAACACTTGCCAAATTTTTCACATTAGTAGCCAAGTTGAAATTTGTTGTTACATTTTTCTCAGGAACTACAATACTGGGATTTCTGAAATTTTGATTTAGGGTTTATATAAATCAGCTTTACAGTGTGATGTGTTTTCAGATTCGTCAACTTCCTTTTAATCGAAATATTCATGCGGGAGTATCATCAGTGAGCTGCAGGTCGCAGTTTCTCTTTTTTTTTACGATACAAACTTTGCATAGCCTTGTATACGATACAGATAAAACATAGTCTTGTATTCGATACAAATGAAGAATAACACCGTATACAATACAAATGGTACATCATCTTGTATATGAAACAAATCAAACAAATGAAACATAATCTTGTATTCAATATGAATTGTACATAATCTTGTAAACGATTCAGATATTACCCAATCTTGTTTTACAATACAAATGGTACATTATCTTTTATATGAAATGATACATATTATTGTACTTGATACGAATGGTTCATAATCTTGTATAAACTAAATAAGTATTACTTAATCTTGTATACAATAACAATTGTTCATAATCTTGTATAGCATCCAAACTATACATAATTAGTATAAAACGAATCAAACAGAACACAATCTTGTATATAATACCTATTGTGCATCATCTTGAATACGATATAGTTGTTGCATTATCGTGTATACGGTACAACTGTTAAATAATCGTGTACACACTTTTCGTATTATTGAATTTTGAATCCGGGTTCTACAACTATTCGACAGAGAAGGTAACCTGTCGGAAAATATAAATTACGGAGACAAAAGTCGGTAATATGAAAATGGACAATTAACATGTTGCAGTATTTTCTGTGATTAGAGGCAACAGTTGTATACAGGTGTTCAAAAGTCATCAATCGATTGAGAGAAAACAAATCCGGGATATAGCCTATAAACCAAAACCAAGGGAAGCATTAAGAAGAATTACAAATTATGCCGTATATTTTATATTCTACAAATTTTAAAGTAACTGCACTTCGTATATGTAACAACTGTTCAAATGTATTAAAATATTTTAGTATGATTTATATGATATATACAGTCTATGACAGACTCAGTGTTTTATATACTATTCATATGTTGCATTATGCTATTTTTTCATTATTATAGTTCATTCTGGAAAATTCTTTTCCTTGGAGTAAGAATTCTTATAGAAGCTGAAAGAATCATCGAATATACTGAACTCAGGTATTCAAAACTTAATCGTTACGTTTCGTTAATGTCAAACAAAACAATTCAATTTAGAAGTTAATTACTGCCTTTAAGTACACACCAAGAGAGGCGAATGATTCTAACAGGACATTCAAACGCATATGTCGACAATATAGTGAACACGCCATGGCTTGAGAATTTGACCAATTCAAGGATATCGCTCTGATTACAAAAAAGTTTTTTTAATTTCCTTTTTACTTTTATATAATAAAAACAATACCATAAGTTCATATGTCATGTTTCAAGACTTGTAGTATTTACATTAAACAATAAGTAAACGTTGCATAATGTTGTATTGTATTTTTCCATTGAGTTTTGTTGTTTTTTAGTGATTTTTTTAGGGTTCAAAATTTATTTTACATCTCTTGTACAGTTTCTGCATTGGGGCGGTCGGATCTTATACAACAAGTGTTACAAAAAGGAACGATGACCCTTAATAAGTAAAACTGTGAATATTCATACATGGCACTCACACCACATCTTCCTATATCTATGTATATGTATTTCAATATGCTACATCTTTCATGCGAAAATATTTTGGGATATAATGCCTATCAAAATAAACAAATGGTACTAAACTTTACGAATGTTGGTATACTTTACAGGCCAATGAGCTGTATCATAATGGTTATGTTCTTATTCACATGCTGTGTAATTTTGTTGAATATACTAATAGCACAGCTTAGTGATACCTACCAAAATGTACAACAAGATGCTCAAAGAGGTTTAGAGGTCAATAGAGCATGGATTGTTGCTAGAGTAGAACTCAATAGTTTATACTTAGGAAAGGTATGTTTAAAATTTCAAAATTATTTCACTGCATTGGTAAACAAAAGCAACAGTGGATTACTGCTGTTAAAAAGTCATAAATCGTTTAAGAGAGAAAAACAACCCGGTTGCAAACAAAAACCGAGGGCAATACATCAACTATAAGAGGAAAACAACGGAACAACAGAAACACTGAATTGTAAAAAAATCATACAATTAATATGGTAGCATTATGAATTAGTTGCAATTTATGAACTTTTCTCTATTAATTACTAAATACTATCTCAGAGAACATAAAAAGAGAGTGAATCGAGATTTACTGTAAAATAAACATATCTGAAATGACGAGCTTTTGTAGAAAGTAAAACCACAAAAATACTGTACTCCGAGAAAAATCCAAAATAGACTGTCCCTGATCAAAATTTAAATTGAATAATAAAGAGCGTGTTGATCTGCTTTAATCACGGCGAAGGAGTATCAAAACAAATACAAATATGTAAAAAAAAACAGTGAAGAAATTTTAACAAATTTCGAAACTCGTCCACTTGATATAAGCAACTAGAAAGTAAAACAAATGTAAAAAAAAAAACCAGACAATTTTTAACAGTTCTCATTTAAGAATCAAATGTAACTAAAAATAGCGCATGCGACTTTCGGCGTATTGCTTTTATTTGCATCGTGCTTCTCTTGTCAAATTGTGTAGGCATTGACTTGATTGCAGGATCATCGAACATCTCACTATAGAGAAAGTGAGCACATTACAGATGTCAGAGAAGTTCTTGAGAGATGGGAAACACCACCTTTAAATGAGATGAATAAATATATACAAGACATTAATGATAGCTTAGATTCCCATAAAATGAATTTATTAACCGTCCGCAACAGACTTGCTCATCAGGAATCAACCCTTGGTAAAATCCAGTGAGTATATATAAGCTGTTTGAATTTTACATACTAAACTCATTCAAATAACTATAGTAATGATTCTAGATATATTCGTGATTTAAACCAACTGCTTTATAACATGGATATTCGATTAAGTGATATTCTGGTTCGTTGTTACATTTTTCATGCGGCCACAAGCACTCCCGCTCTAATAAGAGAATAACAAAAATTGAAGGTTGAAATACCATTTTTTTACGTCTATTATTGTTTCACCTGTAGCAAGTAAAAAAAAAACCAATAGTTTCCAATCGTTGCTTTTGTTGATAAAGTCGGAGGTTTGATTCTGTCAGTTTTGTTGTGGACATTTCTTTGTTATATTACCTAATTCGTGATGTTTGACAAAATGTTGTTTTTGTTACAAGGATGAGTTTGATGATTATTAGGTTAATCCTGGTTGATAATTAGACATTTCAAATCTATAATCGAAAATGATTATCTGAACATTATAAATATAAAAATAAAGACGTGGTATGATTGCCAATTAGACAACTGTCCACAAGAGACCAAAATGACACAGACATAACTATAGGTCACCGTACGACCTTCAACAATGAGCAAAGCCCATACCGTAAAGTCAGCTATAAAAGACCCGATATAACCCTATTTTCCTATTTTATACCTACCCTACAGAGAAAAACAACCCTGAAGTTTATACATTTTACTTGTAAAATAAGCCTTTCGCAAGATGCTGGTATTAGGTTTCGAAACGATATGTAGATTTTTATTGTTTTTCATGTCCCACTTACGATAGTTCATGTAGAGGGGCGTTATGTTTTCTGGTCTGTGGGTCCGTCCGGCCGTCCTCCGCTCCCGCTTCAGTTTAAAGTGTTAGGTCAAGGTAGTGATTGATGAAGATGCATTCCAATCAAAGTGAAACTTAGAACACATTTTTCCTACGATATGATCTTTCTGGTCTGATTTGAATGCCAAATTAGAGTTTTACCCCAATTTCACTGTCCAATAAACATAGAAAATGATAGTGCGAGTAGAACATCCGTGTACTTTTGACACATTCTTGTGTATCAACGAATATTTTTTGCATAAATGCGTTAAGCATTGTTTTAAAAAAAAAAGTTTGGACCAGTCTTGTTTTATTTTTACAGAGATCAACTAGAATTGCTTATAGAGTTACAAAGAGGAGATAGCAATCAACGTAATAAGAATACAGAAACATCGCTTTCTGACATTTTACGTGAAGTTGTTAAAGACGATCAGCCAATGAAGAAAAATTCTAAAGAGAATAGTGCAAGCTAGGAACTCCAATAAACAGAAACAATTAACTCGTTTTATTGACTACGAATATACGTACCAGAGAAATGGATTTTAGTCTTGTCATGATTTGGAAAATTGTTCTCCATAGGAAAGGCTGTACATCTTAAATTTTTTAATTATATTTTAATATGTATTTTATATAAGAGTTTTTGTTATTATTTTCCATATGCAAACTAATGTAATTAACTATGCAGACAAGAAAGGAATGTTTGGGGTATCAGTAGACACTTTTGTTGTAGAGATACGGAAGGTTCCGAAGGGATATTCAAATTCATATGTCGAAGAAAAACTCTACAAAAACCATGACGGAACGTTTTGTGTACTGTTGTTTGTCATTGGTTTTGTTGGGATTGGAATTGCAGTCTGTGGAATATTGCATCAACTTAAAATTTAAAATTCATTTGAAGGCGCTGTTGGAATGTTGTTTTATAAAAATGGAACGTTTACAATTTGAAATGAATATATAGGGTCAGTGAATTCAATACGGAGATTCTGTATGAATAATAGGATGTGGTATTCGTGCTAATGAGACAACTCTCCATCTAAGTTACAATGTATTGAAATAAGGTTAAAGACCGGTCCTCAACACAGAGTTTCTTCTCACACCGAACAGCTTTTCTCTCGCCCCATATGATATTAACAAACCCCATATATATCTTGTAAATATCAAGCACACTTTGTAGTTGATATTATGGAACCATTATGGTTAATAATTAATAATTACTTATGACTCATTTTTACGCTTGCTTTTTTGCTTGTAATTCATCCTTGTATATATGATGGGTTTATTTACAACCACTAGATCGATGCCACTGCTGGTGGAGTTATATTCCCCGAGGGTATTACCATCCAAGTAGTCGGCACTTCTATGTTGATCTGAATTAGGATTGATATGGTCATAATTATAAATCAAGTGTTTACAAAAATTTGTTTGGTCCTCAATGCTCTTCAACTTCGTACTTTATTTGGCTTTTGTAACTTTTTTGTGGGAGCGTCACTGATGACGGAAATACAAAATTTCAATCCTGGTATCTATCATGAGTTTATGCATATATGTCTGAGAATCCTGAGCCCTACCAAACACATGGCAGAGATGACCTCTGGTAATCCAGAGGAGTCAGATGATCAAGATGCATTATTATAAACCACTGATGGATTAATGGATGAGTGTAACTGTTCATTACTGTTATCAAATGTAAAAAAACCTGCACATATATGTTGTAATAATAGACCTTTACTATGACAACATTTATTCCCATCTTTTTATTAACAATTTTAAAAGCGTCCTAGATATTATATAGATATGTGAATATTTTGTTGCTGATTCATTGGCATTTCATTCCACTTCTAAATAAAAGCTGTATATTCTTTTATATTTTCAGTATCTTGTTTTGAACTTTTTTTTACAGGTGAAAAAAAATCGATTTATTTCGAAAAAAAGGAAATTTGAAAACCAATTTAATCCAAGAATCTTCCAGAAATTATTATTCTTAGTCAGAATGCAATTATTTGTGGATGTAAAACCCAATACTGCACAACACGAACCTCATAAAAAACAGGGATAAATAAAAGTAATTATAAATAATGAACTGACCTCTTTTAGATCGACATTAATATTTGACTTTCAAGTTGTTGATCATAACATTCTAGATTTCCCTGTTTGATGATTCACATTTCATACTCGACAGGAACATTCAGTTTGTTTGTATAATTGCAATTTGAAGAGTGTTAGCGGAGAATAAGTAAAGTTTTTCAGAGGAGACATACTGTACAAAACATAAATTGTTTTACAAAATTTTAGCAATAGTTGATATGGCCAATCCAATTTGGAATTATTGTACCCTTTGCTTCGGTTAATGGTGTAACATATGCATGTCTCATCTACATTATAATCTACGGTTTGTTTCACAACTATTGGCATCTTTCTATCAGAATGTTAAGCACTTATTTCGGAGCATAAGAGATCATCCCTAGTTTTTGATGGGGTTCGTGTTGGTTAGTCTTTATTTTTCTATATTGTGTCTTGTGTATTATTATTTGTCTTTTTGTCTTTTTAACCATTGCATTGAACAGCGATAAACTACTGTTGCTTTTATTCGATATATGAGCTCCTCTGGTATCTTTCGACCCTCTTTTAATGCTTTCTCTAATTTAATGGATAACAGGGCCATACCTATAAGTAACCAAATGACTTTCCCTACACATTCCCCATGTATAAGAGGAATATACAAACTGAAATAAAGAAATGATTTGTAGAGGCCACGACTCAATTATAGGACAGCATTTATTTAGAATTCCAAATACATTGTAGTATAAGAAGTGCCGAGTCAAGACAAGCTGAATTACTTTTGACAGTCAAACTTCTGAAATGGTAAAATGTTTAACCACTTTAGGAGAATAAATCATAAACAGATACTTTTTTCCATTTAAAATAGTAAAAAACAACTTTCTTTACTCATCTTTTGTAAGGTTAAAGGAAAATGTTTGCAGTTGTTCTATTTTTTATATTGTTATTGTTGTTGACATTATACAAGTTTCGTAGTGAAAGAAAACATGGCAAACTAAAATCAAAATATATAAATCCTTGGCAACATTTAAAAACACGTTGATGCACAAGTTAAACAGTATTTTAAAGAAATGTCAATTAACTTTACATTGATCTATTGTATCTTTTTTGTATTGTTTATTCTCTAACCAGACAGATGGCATATGTGTCCCCCGATAGACCATGACAAGACAGTTTTTGTCTACACACACTGAAGCATAATCATAATTGAATTCTAATCAAAACATCAGTCTAAGTATTCTTTAAATTAAAACGAATACCCGATAAAATGTCATGATGACAAGATATATCAAGAGTGCTAATCATATTTTCTTTTAAATGTTTATTTCGTGGAATTGAAGTTTAACATCCTTATTGATCATGTTTGAATTGCACAGCTAGTTTTATAACATAACGGAACTATAAACACTTGTCTCATAATTGGGAATAATTTGGAGATGTAGCGAGCTATACAACAAATTTCATTCACCATTTTCTTATGAGTATGTCTGTACAATGCAAGCTCATAACAAATGTTTTCCATTCGTTCAGTTGGTTGATATGTTCTAGTATAATTTTGCAAGGTTTTGAAAACAAAAGCTTTTAGAGCGAATCCGACATGGAGTAAAATTGTTCAATTGGTCTGCACTATACGCCTTCACATTTTCAGACAAATTGAACAACCGATTGTTGGTTTGCTGCCACTAATTGGTAGTTTAAAGACATTTTGCAGTTTTTTTGAAATTATCTTGAATATTATAATAGATGGATATAAACTGTATCGATCAATAATGTTCAGCAAAGTAC
Source organism: Mytilus trossulus (assembly GCF_036588685.1). NCBI lineage: Eukaryota > Metazoa > Mollusca > Bivalvia > Mytilida > Mytilidae > Mytilus > Mytilus trossulus. The sequence goes on from NC_086382.1 coordinate 50,872,539, forward strand.
GATCTACAAAAAATGTTATTACCAAAATTGTCAATCGACCACGTCAGGAATTATTGTCCAAATATTTCACAATTTGTTCTTGAAGTTTGCTCACATTTAAAAATATTCTCCTCTGAAACTACTGTGCCTCATACTTCTTAACCAATCTAATTAACATATTGATCTCTGATTACGTTATACTACATATTTTAATAAGATTGACTTCTTAACCTTTAAGGGAATATTCCTTTAGGAATCTAGTTTATGAAGTGTACCTTGATACCCTCTTGTTTAATTTTCTTGGCGTTGGATTTTTTTGTCAGTCCTTTATCATAACGTTTATAGTTTTGATCTCTAAGTTAAAATAAACGTATTTGCTTAATCTATAGCTATCATTTGCTAGTTTAGTTCAATAGAGGTGTGTGCGAAATGTGCATCATAATCGGATTTGTATACTTTTCTTTTTAAAGTCAAGACGTTTATTGTGCGCTTTTTAATTATAAGATATAGGTCTTTCATATTTAAAAAACAAATTACTAAATAAAAAGAGCAATTTTCACTTTTAAAAGATGCTATCTGATTATAGATTATGTAAGAAAACTTAATTACGTTTATATTCTTTTATAAAACCGAATCGCTGCTGTTCTATCTTGTATTTTTTAAATTGTAAAATTTTAGCTTATGATTGATAACACTTTTATATAAAGAATCATCAGAAATATCTCCACCTAATGGTATAAATTGATTGAGAAAAAGTAATTATAAATAGACTTTTATGTAAAAAAAATATAAACTAATTTTATATAATTGTTTGTTGATATGATTATAGATTAACTACACATTTCCGTTTTAGTACGAAACTTTCCTGAATTGCACAATTCATGTGTTTTAACTTTATAACTTTTTTCATGTGGTAAGTCTTTCCGCGTTAGTGATATTTTACTTTGATATTATGCATTTCTTTACTTTTAATATTATATAAGAGAGAGTAAAATTGTTTTAAGATTAAGAATTTCATTGTATAAAAATATAGCATATGCCAACAATACACATAACTAACAGCGCCTGGTGATTTTGCAAAGTCTGACTGGTTTCGGTCCAAAAGGAACCTTCATCAGTTAATGTTTACACCCTATTTGTATAGATATGGTAACCATAAGAATGCTCCATTTGGAGCTAATGTGTTTAGAGCCCTATATGTCCGTACACAATTCTTATATTGCCTAATAATGTCATTGTAATTTAAGCATTCTTTCATTTTAATAAGGGGTTTTATACCAACTTTTTAACAGTGAACAATGTAGCCCAATTATGATAATTTACTCTTTGCACGTCCAAATAGCATGCGTTATGGCCATTATAACTTTAAGATCTTGCACAGATTAAAATATCAGGATAATTTCTTGTCTGAATTAAACGAAAGTGAAGCTTCTTGTTATAATTAAGAAGTATTTGTGATTTATAATTTTAAGAACATCCCTGTTCTGCATGCATATGGGTATATAGAAAAAAATAATTACTTTTCATACAAATATTTTACTATAAATATAAAAAAACACACCACTAATGTATAACAAAACACAGTTTAACAGTTACAATTTCTTCATAATAAACACTTAAAATACGATTTGACAATGTTTTTTTTTTTAAATATGATTTTATACGAAATATAATTGGGTATTTCCAAGCGGTGAAACACTTTTGACTTGATACTTTAAATTATGTATTCCGGAAAGGTTGACAGTTTAAATCAGTGATACAAGGTCAAGTTAAAATATATGTCTGGTTGTGGTTAAACCAAGTTAGACAATTATTTAATTCAGTATTGATTTATATATGACAGTAAAAAAGCACCTGTTGAGGATGAATGCTAAAATGACAAATTTGATCTGTTACGGCAAAACACACTATTTTATGATTTTTTTTTATTTTGAAAGAAAAATCTAGAACAAGTCTCCGTCATTTATCAAATTTGCAGAAGAATATCAATAACTGTTGTTTATCATCTAAATTACGTGTTATAATGTTCATTTATGTTTCATTGTAAATTATGACCTTTACTGTTTTGTCTATTTTGGTCATATCTACTTGACGTGGCTCGGTACTTATATATCCCGGCATTGTCGTTTCATGGTAAACTTTAACATTTTCGTCTCTGTTTTTTTTGCTAATGTGCTTTGCCCTAATGCTTCTTTGTGTTTCTATGTTGTCGTATTTAGTTTTGTTTAATAGTGATTAAGATTATAACACAATGTTGACTGCTGTACCCGTTTTTGACATTTTATTGTCTGTTTGATTTGATCACACATTGTTGGCATTATAATGGAGTTTTATGCGACTGTCATACAAATTACGGTTAAGCTTGCTATAAAACCAGGCTTGATCCACTGTTATCTACATACAAAGATGCCTGTAACAAGTCTGGAATATGACTGTTGTTTTCCAACCGTTATATTTATTTGAGTATTTTATTTTGCCATTTGATTAGGGACTTACCGTTTTGAATTTTCCTTGGAGTTCAGTATTTTTGTTATTTTACTCTTTATATGTAACCAAAAGGAAAACATAAATTTACAAAATCATGATAAAAAAAAACCAAATATATCACTTTGAGTTAAAATACATAAGAAGGGACGAATTTGTATATTTAACAAATTGTATCTTGTATATGTGCCATTAGGAGAGTCGGCTTTATACATTTATAACTATAAATATATATTATGTGCAGTTCTGCAGTCAAAACTCTCCAAAGGTTCCGATGTGGCAGGAATAGCACATTTATAAAATAAAATATACATAGGAAAAGGGAAGCTGGTGTCGTATGTAACCTTCTAGGAATTTATCTATGGACTTCCATTGCATTTCCAAACGAAAGATTTCCAAAGCATTTAAAGTCAGAATTAAGATTTGATTTTGATTTTTGATGTTTTAACGCCACTTTTTTGGACCGCATTTAAGCTACATATATTTCGAGGCGGTCAGTATTTTTTGGTGGAGGAAGCAGAAGTGCCCGGAGAAAACCACCGACCTTCGATAAGAAAACTGACAATCCTAGTCAATTGAGATTGGAATCGAGTGCACCCGCACGAGCGGGGTTTAAACTCACAATCTCAGTGTTGACTGGCTAGTGATTACAGTAGTAACCACTTAGACCACTGGGCCATCGAAGCCCCTACGAATTAAGACACCTCATATGAAATCTATCTTACAATACACAGTATGTGATCACTGTTTAATTCTGCAGAGAGCGGTCACCAACAAAACCCCCAATTTTATGAAAAAAGGCGACTATGTCATAACAGGTAACCGAATTTTTAAGTACACTGAAATCCCAAGTTAATTTTGTTTCTTCAGAGAAACAATTTTAGAACATATCAATCTCCTGGACCAATGAAAAACCAGTATTTCCCACTTCTATTTTTCATAGCACATGTCCGTGCAGGGCTCGTTCAAATTTTTGTTTGGGGAATAGAAGTATCGTATTCTTGTTATCCCTTGTGGGTTTATACAGCTTAACCATGGTGATATAACAAAAAGAATGTTGAAAAGACAATCAAATTAAAATATTGATCTCTGATTACGTTATACTACATGTACATGTAGTATAACGTAATCAGAGATCAATATTTTAATTAAATTAGTTGAAAAGAGCAACTTAAGTCTGATATGAAACGAATTCAAGGTCATCTATCGTTTCGATTCAATGTGTGCATCTTAATCTGATCTAAATACTTTTCTTTGCAACAGTTTATTGTGTTTGTAGTTATTGCATCTTTCATATAATTCATTAGTTTAATATACCATAAGTTTAAATATTGTATTTTAACAAGTAATATATACATAGTTTTGATTATAGTTGAAGGCCGTACGTTGACATATATTTGTTTATTTCCGTGCCATTTGGTCTCTTGAAGAGATTAGTCTCATTGGCAATCATACCACATCTTCCCTTTTATGCTTAATTTATACACAGATTTTATGTATTCTTTGAGCAGTATTCAGTTGATGTGTATTTATTGTTTTTTTTATTATAACTCTAAAACATTTCATTTTTTTCACTTAGTGACATACAAATATCCTGATCATATACAATGTCATTTGAGGTACAACCACGTGTGATAAGGCGTCAAAGACGTGCAGTTAGTGAACACGAATATAAACCAAGACAGGGTCGGCACTCGCGTCCCCTCTCTTACATTCCGATGAAGGTATTCAATTCGCCAGACGCATCTTCGTGTAAGTATTATGATAAAATTATTGGAGACGACATCAATATAAATGACGCAATTACATTACTGGTAGTCCTCATGGATATAATGAATGAAAAGAAATCAAACTTTTGAAAGCAATGTGTGTTTCTTTTGTTTTAGCAGCATGTACAGCAATCGGCAAACATCGGTAGATTCCGCTACCAAACATCGGTTATATCAAAAGGTCAATCGAGGATTACTAAATGTGTGTACAACTGTTGCAGAGGTACCAGCTTTGTTCAAGTGCTTGTTAGAATAAAAAAATGGCAACGTCAAAACTATATAAGTTTTACTGTGCTTATTGTTGTGTGTTTGTTTATTCTACCTTGGCTAGAGCTATAGGGAAGGATTGATATCCAACTGAACATGCATTTAAACTCTGTAGCATTTTTGCGCCTGTCCCAAAACAGAAACCTCTGGTCTTTGTCTATCTTTATGTTTTTTTGATGATAGTTTATTTATTTGCTTTTGAAGTTAAGTGTAACGTCCATTTCCACTGAATTAGAACACATTTTGTTTTGGGGATAGCTGAAGCCGGCCTCCGCATGCTGGATTATCCCGCAACGTTGAAGACCAATTGTGTTCTTCGGCTGTTTTCTCTCCTGTTGTCGGGATGTTGTCTCTCTTTGACTCATTCTCTATTTCCATTCTTAATTTTTAATTATATTTTTTGCAGCTCTTTCAATTAAGCAGACGAATGCAACATGATGGTGGCCTTCCGCTGTTGTCTGCTCTATGGTCGGGTTGTCATCGCTTTGACACATTCCCCATTTCCTTTCTCAATTTTATGATATGAGGAGATATATTTTTATGCAGTACTTTAGATTGATATGTTCCGGTTTCATAATACCTGTAACTTATATTTAAATCTACAAAGTACGTGAGCAAGACGACGAATACCACACGTTGAGCATGTTCAGCGAACCCTACCAGAGCACCTGAGTTGATCCTTATGTTTTGGTGTTTGCGTTGCTCTGTCTTTGGGTTCTATATCGTGTTTTGTATTTCTTTTCTATATATGTATATATATATATATTTACATTGTGCTATTAGTATCTTTAATTTATGTGCGTAAATATCAATTTGGTAGCTGATGCCTCCCTGTCATTATACTTAATACAACCAAGGGATTTTGAAAATTAAAGTTTTAAATTATTCGAGTGACGAAGAGGCCTACAACTCATTATCATTAATATTTTCGCAAGTGTCAATGTAATAACTTATACAATCGTTTTTTTTTCTAGCTTTAACAAATTTAAACGAACCGTATCCTGGTAAACGTCAAAGTTCCTCCTCAATGCAGTCATTATCTATAGAAATGATAGAGCCGAACCTGGACGATACATTCCATAAAGAGGTAAAATTAGGTGCGATTAAAAAGTGCTCTAGGCATAAGTGTAACCTCAGTTGAAGACAAGTATTATTATTGATATAACAGAAGCGTCTTCACAATATCGAATTAAATCAATGAAGCTCCTGTTATGTAAATGTTAAATAAAATTTGACTGTAAGTAAGTAAGTAATTAAGTTGTCTTTATTTAAAATCGTATTTACATATATACTACAACATAGAACATGAATAATGAAATTTGAGACACTAAATATCCTTGAGTAAAATAGCCTACGCACAGCTCTGGGGCTCTTTTCAAAAGATTGATCATTAGTTATACGGAATGTTCCTGACTGACGAGTATTATGTCTCGTTATATTTTGTGGTGAAATGAGTTGAAAATGTTAAGCTGACTAGATAGATTTACTTGTACCATGATAGGACAGGAGGAGGGATATGATGCTATCATTCAAAATAATAACGGTTTAACTTAATAAGTATCTATAAAGCATAGGTATAAGAATATGTGGTATGAGTGCAAACTCTCCTTCTAAGTCGAAATTTGTAAAAGTAAACCCTTATAGGTCAACGTGCGGCCTTCAACACGGAGCCTTGGCTCACACCGAACAGCAAACTATAAGGCCCCCATAAGTTACCAGTGTAAAGACAATAACAATCAAAACCAAGGAGTTAAAAAAGACTCTTAAAAACAAAAGACATTTACATCAATAGTTATAAATAAGAAATAAGAAACAACACGAACTCCACTAAAAACGGGAGTGAAATCAGGTGCTCTGGAAGGGTAAACATTTCCTGCACCGTAAACGGCATCTGCCGCGTTATTTCTTTGTTCAGTCCGGTGATGAAAGAGGTTATTATGACTGAAGAAGAATATCAGATATGATTTCTGACACACTTTTGCCATAATGTTCAATCAGCTCATGATGGCACCCTGAAAATGTCTTGAGTGATGACCTTAATTTGATTGATTTAATCTAAAACCATTCAAACTGGATAACCAACGATTTAATCTATATAAAAACGAGAAGGGATGAGTGTTCTACTCAAGGACCACATCAATAAACGACAGCCACTGAACATGATCTATTCCATAAAAATGAAGTTTCTATATCATTCACCTAACTCTGAATAGTCAAAATTAGAATTGAGACTACAAAAGATTCTTTAACGATCAATTGAAAAGTCTCAGGCATCTTTCCCTGGAAACGTCTTATAATTGAAATTTTTATATCTTGAAAACATCACGAGTTACTGAAGTTGAAAAAAACCTTCTTAACCTTCCGAATCACCCGATTCTAAGTTTTTCAATGTTTTGAATTCAACGTAATGCATAATATGCTTTGCAATGTTCGTCTTTTAAGAATCTTCCTTATGACATTGTCGTTTTGAATGCCTTGCTTCGGAATGCTCATTTTTATTACGAAAGTAATTTTTGTTCATGTAGAATTTGGGCTGTGATGCATCAATATTAGTAATATTGTCATCCAAAATTATGTCCTGAAAAGAATACATGTTTACTTTTAAGATAAACATTAACCTGCAATCAAATAAACCTAGATCAAACTTATAACAGCAAAGATGTTCATCCACAAGAGGGAGTAAAATACCTTTACCCATAGGGATGTAAAATTTAAACTTTCCGATTGATCCTTCCCCATAAACAAAAATGTTGGTGGTCTTGTTATAATGTGAGACCTTTGCATCGTTAACAATGAACACATTAGAGAGTTGATAGATAAAGGCCTGAAAAAAAACCAGATAAACCAAAACTCAACAGTGTACCTGAATCGATCACAGCTGTTCGGTCATGCATGAAGAAGCGCATGTTAACCAATTGTGGATTCAGTTAAAGCTGTACAATTACTACCCTAAATCTTCAATAACAATCTGTACAATTTTGCAGTTATGTCGACGGAACCTTTGATTATTACACTTTACACTACAATTCTTCATGCTTAATTGAGGATCGACAACATCATTTTTAGCAAAAAGATCTGTTCCTGCAAAAATTGTATACGGTGATAGAAATTATCAAACTCACATTGCATATCAAGCTACAGAAGGCACTGAAACAGTCTGATTTATGTACAAAACAACAAATAAAAATTACTATGATATTCAGCAATTTAGGACAACCACTGAATCAATTTCAGGCCTGGTCGAAAAAGGAACATACATCAAGTGGTAGGATTAAACATGTTTCGGGCACACAACTTTTCACTTAACCTGGAACAGTGGGCTACAGTATGACACAAGAACACACTATCAAAATCAGTTTAACAGGGCTTGACTCATCAGATCGATACATAGCACAATTTTTTTTTAACAAAAACACTAAACACACAAAGTATAAATCTGAGAGTACTAGTGGTAACTCCAGAAATAGGCTTCAATACAAACATTGTTTACTGATTATATTATAGGTAGCAGAGAAGACCCAGATGTATTTTGTAGGTAAAAAGGAGGCAGAGATCGAGGTTCGAATTGACAGAATTGTTAAAAAAGCTGGAAGCAAAGACAAAGCCCTGTTGTATGTTGTTTCAAAGATCGACGATGAAAATGAGGTATTGGCAGTAACGTAAATTTTAGTGTTTTTAATGTTAGAGATTCATTTTTGTACTTATAATTTTATATCGGTCTTTAGATGAATTCAAAATCAACAACACCTACACTATTTCAATCGCGTCTAGCATAATATTCCTAATATCTTTGATGAGTTGATGTACGAGTCATCGTATTTATACAACCTCATCAATTCGTAATTTGGTAGAATTAGTTCATTAATCAATTTTTCACTGTATTTTCTTCACAGTGTTTTGATAATGATGTTATAAGCAAACGTGCAACAACGCTTAATTTCATGATTACCAGATAAGGTGTCCTTAAATGTAAAATCACAAAAATCCTGAACTCCTAGGAAAATGCAAAACGGAAAGTCCCAAATCAAATGGCAAAATCAAAAGCTCAAACACATTAAACGAATGGATAATTATCATATTTCTGACTTGGTACAGCCATTTCCTATGAAGAAAATGTTCAATTGAACCTGGTTTTATAGCTAGCTAATCCTCTCACTTGTATGACAGTCGCATCAAATACGGTATATTCCAGAGATAATAGGTAAACATGTCAAATATACAGCAGATAATATTGTGTTATAATATCAAACACCACAAAAAAAACCATACATGTAACAAAGAAGTACATAATGAAAAACAAGATAACATAAATTTGCATAGTACAATAACAAAATGATACCTTCCGATTTGGCAGTATATTGTTGAGACTATTATCAACTGATCTAATGTGTTCTCGACTTTTTAAGATATGTATTAATTTTACAGCGTTGTTTTAGCTTTATGTATATACCTTGTTAAATATCTTATTCATATTGTATATAGAATATATGTTATTATCGTAAGTATCGTACGATTCAATGCATTTTACGAACTCCCTATTGATTTCACTTCTTTTAAATTTAGTCTTTGTATATTTTGAACGAATTAGACCATACCTTGTTAAATAGATCCCATATCAAATGTCGTTACCTAAGTGATGCTCTACTTTGTAAACAGTATATTTTATGAGATGCGCATTTTAGTTCTGAATGTACTGTGAAAAGCTGATCTAAATTGTTCATCTTCCTTCAATCTCCATATCAATTCCTAACAAAATACTCGTTGTTACTATATGTATCTTGTTTTTAATGTATGTTTAAAACTATTACTAATGTTTGGCTTGGTGTTAAAGAACTGGAAATGCAATCTTTCGTGTATTTTCAATCAGTAAAAAAAAAATACAAATCTATGTCATAGTGTGTTCCTTTGTGCTATAATCAGACGAGGAAGTCAGTTATGGATCCAAAGAAATTTTCTGTAAACTGATAGAGTTTTTCATATTCGAAATATTTCTTTAACAATGCAAGGAATAAAATAAGGAAGTTTTGATCGTGTATTCGTTGCAGTTCTGTAAAAAATAGACAATGCAATTTCCGGTAGAAACTCCTTTCACGTCTAAAACTGTACCACTTTAATAATGAAGTTTGAAAAATGTATCCTAGAATGGAAAGCTCATATTCACTACTATTTTTCAAAGGATAAAATATAGTGCTGTGCAGCATATTTTCAACATGTATATGCCTCAAATCCCTTATACACTATTCTGAACCCTCTTCTCTTTATCATGGGTCTTCCACCGAGTACAATTTGGCCGCTGTTCATGTTTATTTACTGGAAACATTTCGAAGTTATGTCTCTTCGAAATGAAATATCTAGGACCCAGTAGCTAAACAAAACAAAATATCTATGAATATTATATGTCTTCCACAAAGAGACCTGGTTTGTGAAACAGCTGTATTAACAAAGTATAACCTTTAACCATAATATAAGTATGTAAATTCTTTATTATATGTTTTCAATAGGTACAAATTTTGGTGAATACCTTACTAAATAGAGGTGCAAACCCATCTGCAAGTAATACAAATCTGAAGACAGCACTTCATTTTGCTGTCGGCAAGAATTTCAGGGGTGTTTGTAATAAATTATTAGAACACGGTGCTTATCCCAACGCCCGAGATAAAAATAAGGAAATGCCTTACACTGTGGCATACAAGAAAGAAAACGACACAATTGCTTCAATGTTGATATCGTATATGTCAAATTCAGAGTAAGTATATGAATATCAAATGTTAATCAATCGACAGAAGAATGAAGAATACAATATGTTACAGGTTTTTTTTTTGTAAAAAAAAAATATTTACAAAATGCACAATATTCATTTTTTTTTATCTTTATGTAAAAGTTACTTTTAAATGATTAGAGGACAACAATTTGATTTTCTTGGGGCTTGGGAGGGGGGGGGGGGGCAGGAGGATTTGTTTTTTGTTTCGGATTGGTTATTCATTTTTGTAAACTAAGAGGACAGATAATCTATTTTCTGCAGTTTTGAAGCAAAATTATTTTTTTCATGAAAGCAAGGGACTGATTATTTATTTTAACTATATCAATTTTGTGATATTCGGAAGCAAACAATTTTTCAATTGTTTGTTTATTATAAATAATGCATGTAAATAAACTCATCATAGATACCAGGACTAAATTTAGTATATACGCCAGACGCGTTTCGTCTACAAAAGACTCATCAGTGACGCTCGAATCCAAAAAAGTTAAAAAGCACGAAGTTGAAGAGCATTAGACCAAAATTCCTAAAAGTGTTGCCAAATAAAGTCAAGTCATTATGTACAAAATATATCATTTAATCAGATATAATCATCATCCTCTGCAGAAATGAATCTTCTATATTCCCAACTGCATATATATTTATCAAATACATACAAATTATTAAAGTTTGGTTGTATCTAGTCTTTTATTTTTAAAAGTATTCGCAAACATGTTTCGCCTAGCGGAGCGAGGAAAAATTTCCTTTGAAGGGTTTTTGAGCCACTAAAGGCCAAAGAAGCTGTAAAACAAATGATGCAAATTCGTGCTATCTGGGTGTTCCCCCTAACCCTTTCTCAATCTGAAAATGCAAGTTCTGTTTTAATATTAATTGACAATATTTTGGTCTCAAATCAAAATGTATAAGTGTAAGACTTAAGTTTCTAGGGACAACATCAAAAGACCTGATGATCAAGTTAATAACAAAATTACTAAATTACAAAAGGAATGCAACACAAACAAAATACAGAAGGTAATCAATGACCAAAGGAAAAATAATAAGAAACATTGATCGCGAAGAATCAGGGGTTTCGTCTGAGGGATAACAGAACTTGTTTCTTGCACGGCACTTGCCGTGAACACAATTTGATATGGAGACAAGCGTTTGCTTTTGAAATTTCCTTCATGAGGCATTTGCCTCAATGTTAAGTTACGGCCCTCAGTGAAATAAAAGGTAAGTGTTCCTGAGAAAATATATCTTATATTAAATGAAACCAATTTTTTTTAAAATTTCAAGTATATTTAAATAGTGTTTATACTTTAATTATTAAAAGATTTGTGAAATGTTGACCGATATTTGTGTGGAGAAAAGGTGAATTTATGAAGAATCTGGTGCCATTTCATACTTTCGATTAGACCTGCTGAGTTATTTATTTTCAATACATAGCAAGTAATGTATTTTATTTTTTAACTACCATAGAACAAACCATTTATTTTTTTGATGATCAATCCCGAGTTATTTATTTTCAAAATCCTCCTCCCCCAGAATATTAAATGGCCGTCCCCTTAGTTATATATATAAATACAACATCTACTATAGGTGCCTGGTGTTGAAATAAAACACAAATATTATCCGAAATTAAAAAAAACCTTACATCGACACTAGTCCAAATAATACTGACGTCTGGTAAGGCTATTTGATTTTTTTTCTGAAACGCCTTCCTACAACACAATAATGCTGATGCCATTTTTTACGTCTGGACTTTGTGGGCAAATTTTTGGGGGAACTTTGAGTCCTAATTTTGGCAAGAACATTGCATTGCAGACGTTGTTACAAAGTCCTACCTTTTTTTGTGCTTATTGATGCAAAATATTTCTAGAAATATATAAAAGAAATGATAAAATTAAATGTTTTCCCTGAACTACGAGTCCCAGAAATATTTTTTTTCAACATGACTTTCTGCACAATTTTTTGGACGGAATCTGAACTGAATATGTTTTTTGTATTAGGTAAAAAGCAAAGAAGAGTATACTTTTCATATTATTATGTATATAAACAATACATAATGATACGGTTTTTGGATATTGCAAAAATAAATATTTTTTTTATCTGAAACGTTTGCTGTCTCTCTGTTACATTACATTAAACCATTTCCATCGACACAAGAGGTAAAGTTTATTTCAAAATTCAGACAATGAGAACAAACAATTTGAAGAAAAACGAACCAACATTCTAAACTATTCTAAAATAAAAATAAGAATAAAATATGTAGAACATCGATTTATTAGTTGGATTGTTACTTCTAAACTATATGTTATTTAATTGAAGGTAATCACTTCCTCATTCGAATGTTTTTTAACTAACTCTTTCCTATTTCATTTACTTTGTATTTTAAAATTAAAAATTGACACGTCTTTTTGGAAATGCAAATTTTAGGGTTCGACGATTGTATTCATCAGATGGCACTTGTCCGTCAGAATTTAGCTTTCATAACCTTATGAATAAAGATATGCAGGTAATATATTTTGTTTTATAGAAGGATTTTCCAAAATGTCTTTCATATAGCAATAGCAATATATATTGTTAGGTCATCCGTATTTAGAAGTTGGTATTTCTTTTCAATCAACTAAACCGTAAAGTGACTATCACATTGTTATTGAATTTTCATTGTTCTGATAGTAATAAAATGAAATTCATTAATAGCAATGCAATCATCTCTGATATGAGATTTATGTTTTGAACAGCCTGAACAAATGTTCTTTTTCCATTTAAAAAAAATAAATTTCGCTATGACAGTTCTTTCCAAACGTTAAGAGTTAAAATATTTTCGTTGACCTTAAAGCAACAATTAGAATAAGATGTATAAGGTATAAGATATTTTTTAGTATAACATCCAAATAATCGGATAGCTACTTAACAACACTTATAAAAAATAAATAATACAAATATGTCACATTCGAAAAAAATATTATTATTTCATCTTTCTTATCTTAATTAAATGCTAGGCACTCTATCTCCTCCTAAATTAGCATTAAATAGTTATATTTGGATTAAAGGGAAAGCGAAATGCTGCTTGTCTATTTTTATCTATCTATTCATTTATGAATTATGATATATTCAAAAGATTTTATTGTTCATGTTTTTTCTGTAGTTATACCTCTCTTTTATTCCGTTACTAATAATTTTAAATATGCTTTACAGTTATAATCATCTCGTTGACACCATTAATTTTAATTTCACAATGCTGTTTGCCTTACGGTTGATTTTAGTTTTTGTCATTGCATTCTGGTTTTTTTCGACAGATGAGTTTGAATGTGCCTTTTGTACCTTTTCACTCTCCTTAACAGAAAACTATTTTAGCAGTATTAGATTGTTTGATAGAAGAACAACTTCCAAGTGGTAAAATGATAGTATATTATCATATCTTAGAATCAGACGAAGAAGGGCGAACACCTATACAAGAGGGCTTTAATAAAGAATCAAAAACGCCTTTACAGATGATAGCGAAAAGCGGTAACAAGGTATCATGTATTTTAATTCATTATGCTAGTATATAATTTCTCTATTTTTTGTGCTATTTTCATATTTTTGATCGGTGTGAGAAAATATTTCTTCTCGTTAGAGAAATATCTGTTCTCAGCAGATGATTAGGTGAAATTTAATTATGACGTCTAATTTTCGTGAGGTCTACTAAACTTTCCATTGTGACGTCATTTAAAAATGCAACCATGTCTGATGACTTCACATATAAAGGATAACTTTCGTCAATTGTTTGAAAAGATCGCAACAAACCCATTAGAGAAACAGATTTCATCACTATAAATTCTTTTATTACAATATTTCTTCGCTCCAAACCGTTAAATTTTAACAATTCAGAAAGTTCGGCAAGCCTTGCGCTTTAAATACTAAAATTCAACTGGCTCGAGTGGAAAAATATCGTAACACACACTTGTTGCAATTGTGGAATATATACGTCTCCTATGATATTTATGTTATTATTAGATACAATAAAATGGTCTGTGATGCTTTTACTACTTGTAGGTAGGTGATTTTAATTGTTATGCATTGAAGAAAATGTGTCAGCGAGAAAAATATGTACTTGGATATGTGCATGTCTATTTAAGTAGGAATCCTGACTTGTTTCTTGTCTACAGATGAAGCATTCTAAATTTTGGTAATAAAGTAAATGACAACGATCAAATTTACGTGAAAATTTGGAAGCTTCAAGTTATGTCTCAAGTATGGACAATCTATGCGACAGCGCCCAAAGTTTAAAAAAAATACATACTATTTTTACTTTCAGGCCTCAATAACTAAAAAAAAAGCAAGTATTGGGTTTTTTCAATGCATATTAAAAGGGATAATAAAACATTCCATTATTTGTTTTAACGTTGATTTTTTTAGACGTTAGTTTACCATGATATTGTCAGGTTGCTTATAAGAAGGAAATGGAAGGAATATGCCAGGAAAAGATTTATGTAAGTTACACTTTAGGCTTCTAATGTTTGCATGATAAACATACATAAAGCGATAATCATCAATCTATAAATGAGTAAAGTCATAGTAGATGTTTTATAACTTTAAAAGTGATCTCAATAAAATTTTGAAACAGAACTTTTTTCTAAAATTGTTAGATTAGGAAATGAATACGATCTTTTTGCCAAGTGTGATATTGGTAAACATTTGTTATATATGTATTACAATGAAGTTTACTATTATACATGTGTAGTACATACATGTATTTTTGCTAAATAAGAAAAGAAATATTTATTAAATCCAATTGAATGGCCGGTTTCCGAGTATATACACATATATACAATAAGTCATATAATATTAATTATACAGTAATTTTAAAGATATATTACATTAAATATAAATGATTAAATAATTATACTCCATATTTTTATTTGAAAAAAGATAAAATAGAATAGTTTGTCTCTCTTATACATACAAAATTCAAATTTAAAATTAACTACATCACTACAACATGTATATTTAGTTTTTATAATTTTTGTTTTCTTATTTCAAAACAGAGTTAACACTGTCCTACATCTAATTACTCTGCTGGCCCTGACATTCTCTTCAGTGGTGGCTGTTTCTGCACCGGATCCTTTAGTATATGATACATCTTTACAGGTTTTCAGGGCAATATTTGAGGTTTGGACATGTGTAATGTCACTTGTTACGGTATGCTCCGAAGTGAATCAAATAAGAAAGTAAGATATTATAGTTAATTAAAAAAACATGACAATGTTTAACACAAATATTAAAGATGTCTTATTTCTTTCTTAAGTGAATGCATAATCTGCATCATGAATGAGTCTTTTTTTTGATGGGGGGGGGGGGGGGGGGGGGACAAATGAAGTATACTCAATAGTCAATACAAAGCAATGTGTCAGATGTTATAAAAACCGAAATGTTTTATAAAACGAAAGATATCAAATGGATATCCAAACTCATAAGTCGCAAACATACTCATAATGTAGTTTCAAAATGCCACAAACAATAGTACACACAATAAAACATAGAAAACTAAATAAATGCAATTGTAGTATAAAGGCAACAGTAGTATACCGCTGTTCAAAACTCATAAATCCATGGAAAAAAAACAAAATCGGGGTAACAAACTAAAACCGAGGGAAACGCATTAAATATAAGAGGAGAACAACGACATAACACCGAAACGTAACACACACAGAAACGGACCAAGCATCAGACAAAACACCACGAGAATAACAAATATAACATCCAAACCAGATAGATGAATTTGGGATAGAC
Organism: Mytilus trossulus; assembly: GCF_036588685.1. NCBI lineage: Eukaryota > Metazoa > Mollusca > Bivalvia > Mytilida > Mytilidae > Mytilus > Mytilus trossulus. Next base: position 50,888,553 of record NC_086382.1, read on the forward strand.
CGCTGTTTAATAGTCATAAACCGAATATACAAAAACAAATCCTAATTACATATACTGAACTGCAACAAAAACAAACGCAAACATACATGGCAGCGGACTATTTGATATAAACTGCCGTATATCTGAATTCGTCCATGACATTTGAAGGAAAAATGGTGGGTTGAATTTTTATTTATGGCTTGCCGAACGTCCCTCGTATATGGCAATGTTAACAAATACAGCGAAAATGACAACATTGCGTGTCGACAATCCGATCATATTCGATGTAACCTATGCTAAAAATTACTGCTATAAAGCAACTATTTTTCTAATAACATTAATCTTTCACATTGGGATTTTGTTTGATTATTAACAACAAGTTCGCCTTTCAAGTCAAAAGTGTAGTAAAACGTAAAGGTAGGGGGGTTATTTTTGCTCATTTCACGTAAAAGTGAAAACAAGAATGAATAATTGAATACGTTTCGAGTAATTTTAAAGGTCAATGTTTCTCCTAAGACTCTACCTAGTTGAAATAGCACAATCCTTGGTAATAAATAACATGCAGAATACAAAAAAAAGACAAAAAACAAAGTCAGCTAGTTAAAGTAATATGAAACTATAAAAGATTTGCATTCAATACAAAAACAAATTCCAGATAACAAACAAAAACCCAAACAAACAACACAGAACAAACAAAGCGTTCTTTGATATTGGATATCAACGTTAAAATCTCAACTAAGATACCAGAATTCTTTTGTAGTGCATCAGACACTGTGGTCTTCACAACCTTCGTCAGTGGTGCTCGAATCTTAGTGTTTATATCATGGTGGATAACAGTGATTCTCAAAATTTCAATTCGTTTCCTTTATGATTAATTTTGCTGAATATTCCTTTTTTTCAGACACAAGAAAGACTACTTTCATGATCCATTTAATTATATCGATTTGCCCTCCTCTTTGCTGATATTATCGGCCATTCCGCTGAGAGCGTTAAAACTGAACGAACAATGGCCCGTACTGTCTGTTGCATTTTTGTTTTGGGTTTTACGAATTTTCAAATATGCAGCAGTATTAAGGTATTAGTTTATCAACATACGTTTACAGAAACATTTAATCTTAAATTTAATGGCATTTATCACACATGATTTCAATTATATAAGATGTTTTTGAAATTTATAGATCATCAATTCTGTAAGAAACTTTTTTTTAAAGTTTCATAATTTAAAAATCTTGGTTTCAGTTTCTGGTGTCTTTTTGTTTAAAGATTTTGTTATATAATACTGTTTATATCTTTCTGCCTTTCATTTTTGTATTGCAGACAAACTGGTGCTTATGCTCAAATTCTTTGGAGGGTTTTAAGACATGATTTTATACAGTTTACTTTTGTCTTCCTTGTTATGTTGTTGGCCTTTAGTGGTGCTTTTATGTTATCATTGAAAGGAGAACATTCCATGGAAATTCATAGTGAAACAAGGTAAGGTTGTACAACTAAAGGACCTTAAATCAATTTCATGTGATTACGGAAAAATACATTTTGAGTTTTCATGATGCAGTAACTCTAGCTATGATATTCCATTGTTTATCAACTATTATTTATTTAATATAGAGAGATATTTTCGTTATAATCGTTGCCTATATTTGAACAAATGGAATGATTCAGGTATTAACTTAATTTCTTTAAATGAACTGATTACTGGAGTTTAAGGATGTACACCTCTGAGGAGCCAAAAATTTCTAGAATTAAACTTTTTTTCTTAACCTGATTTTTAGGTTTATAAGACTGTAACAAAACAATTGGTGAAAAAAAATCATATGGTGGTGTGCTTTTTTTTTTGCTACGGCCCTTTGAAAATGCCCAATTTTGATGATTTTCTCACTTTTCATCGATTTTTACCTATTTTTGGGCTATTATCGTGAAAAAAATCACAGTTCCACAATTAAACTTTTTTTCATACTTTCCATAAAGATGAAGTGGACCAATCTGAATAAATTTAACTTACAAAAACTATAGGTAGGTGTTAATATAAGAAAGTTTTATCATATTTTGATGCTTTTTTGTGTAAAATTTACCATACTGCCAATTTTGTATTTTTATGATTTTTCTCATTTTAAAGAACAAAATGCATATGAATTCAACTTTTTTGTTATAAATGAATGAAAAAATACATATCTAAGAATTTGAAAAGACCAACATGAGATGGGATGTATATTATTCTTGTAATATCATTTTTTGTATCCCTCACCCATTTTCTCAAAATTTTGACTAAAAATACTGACTTGAATGGTCGTAAAATTTGAAAACTGGATTATTCAAAAACCGTTCATGGTAAATACACAATTTATTCACAGAGTTATGTTTGATTATAATATTTTTAGAATTCATTGATATTTTCCACTTCTATCATATGTTTTGGAAATAATTTAAGAACGAGATTTCAACGAGACTGAACGAGACTGAAAAGTCAGAAGAATACATCCTTAAGTGAATGATGTTGTAATTCTTGTTAATGTGGTATAAAGCGTCATCTATGTGAAACGATGTTACTAGCAGAAGGGAAGCAAGTTTTTTTTTTTATTCAAGTTAGTGTTCAAAACTGAGAAACAAAATATCTAAATGGTTGTTTTAAAGTGTCCATTTACTTTCTGTTATATGTGGTGCTATTTCGCCTAATGTTGTTTCACATGATTTCCTTATTGTCAAGAAGGTACAAAAGATATTTTGCAATACATCAAAATTCTTAAATTCATTTAATCAATATTCGGTAATTAAAGGCTGTAATCAGTAAAAGAGGGTCGAAAAATACCAGAGGGACAGACAAACTCATTAATCGAAAACAAACTGACAACGCCATGGCTAGAAAAAGCAAAAAAACAACAACCAACAGACAAATACTAGTATAAAAGACACAACGTAGAACACTAAAGTCTAAGCAACACGAACCTCACCAAAAAACTGGGATAATTTATGGTGCCCCGGAAGTGTAGGCAGATGCAGCTACACATGTGGCACCACCTGTTTTGTTGATCATGTTATTACAAACCATGTAACTAGTCTTATTCTGTATGTAACATTCGTTTTGAAAAGGGGAAGTGGATTGTAGTTACGACATAAGGAGCATATCCGATATCATGAAACGGTTATTCCATAAAAGTCAGCAAACTCCTGATGGTGTCCGTAAAACTTATGAAAGGATTTCAACTTCGCCTTTTGTAACTCTTGGTTTTATAGTTTCCTTGTAAACAGTTACCATTTATCGAAGAAATCATGATAGGAAATACAAGCCGGTATCAATTTGAACTATATTCTACGCATGTGCATATTTTAAAAAAAACCATTCGATATGTTTAAGGAAGTAAACAATGCTTTGCAATCATAAAAAAAGGGTATCCGTATGAAAAATAATGCCTTTTATTAGTTAAGCATATTACGGAATCTTTTAAACGATACAACTGTAACATTATGTTTTTGATTAAACAAATGTTCAATATGTTTTATACGATGTAAATGTTACAGTAAGTTCTATTCAATATAAATGTTACAGTTTATTATATATGAGATTAATTTTGCTGTATCTTTCATACGATGCATATTTAACAGTATATTCCTTTTTTGTAGTTCATTCTGGAAAATCCTTTTCCTTGGAGTAAGAATTCTTATAGAAGCTGAAAGAATCATTGAATACTCAGAGCTAAAGTATACAAATCTTAATTGTTACGTTTCGTGAAACATTGTCAAAAAACGTTCAAACCTACAATTGGTCATGAAAGTCGTAATTTTTACTTCTTTAGACATGTCATTTCCCCTTCAATGACGATTTACAATATTGTGTCGCATATTAAGCAAGAATTGTAGAAAACAAAGTAAACACTGGTTGTAAAAACCAGAAAACCAAGGATTTCTATTTCGTTTCTACTATTTTGATATCTGAACAGTGAATATGCTTCTATAAACAAGCATGCCACTTGAACTTCTCAGTTTGTTATTTTATTTTGGCTAACTTATTAACTGTTTATTTGTGAAATTATGTTGTCAGAATTCCTCTCAATATGAAAAGAATGTACCAAACAGAACGACTTATCATATTTTTTACAGGCCAATGAGCTGCATTATTATGGTTATGTTCTTATTCACATGCTGTGTGGTTTTGTTAAATATACTAATAGCACAGCTTAGTGATACCTACCAAAATGTTCAGCAGGATGCTCAAAGAGGTTTAGAGGTTAATAGAGCATGGATTGTTGCTAGAGTAGAACTTAATAGTTTATACTTAGGAAAGGTATGTTTAAGTTTTTATAAAATACTAGATAGGGTTAATAACATGTTTTGCTTTTGTTGCAAGCACTTTGACAATGTGTTTTTAATTTAAAATCAAAATATTCTATGTACGAAAAACAAAGGGTAAAACTAGACTTGTCAACTGTACATATTTCGAATGACCCAATTTGGTAGAATATATATTAATTTGATAAATACAAAATGTTGTTGATCTGTTATGTTGATGGCAAAGGACCCTCAATACTAATTTGACGGGGAAAACGAATCATCGAATAAAATCATTGATAAACCCCACTAGCTTCTCATTGATAAACCCCACTAGCTTCCCGACAAACTAAAAACACAAACAAACAAGAATGTATGCCTAGTACATGGATGCCCCACGCGCACTATCATTTTCTATGTTCAGTGGACCGTAAAATAGGTGGTCAAAACTCTAACATATCATTAAAATTAGAAAGATCATATCATAGAAACTATGTGTACTAATTATCAAGTAGATTGAACTTCAATGTCATCAAAACTAACTTGACCAAAAATTTAACCATGAAGTAGAACAGACGGACAAAATATGTACGAACCAACCAACGACCGAACAAACGGACGCACTCGCCGATAAACATAATGCCACTAGGTGGGGCATAAAAAAACCCAAACTAAATAGAAAATACGTAAACGACAAGACAAACTAAAATCTAAATAGCTCTCAAATATAGAAAAAAAAAACATATAATACTGTAAATTCAGAAGTTATTGCGTGCAATTATTATTGCGATTTTGTCATTTTAGACTTAAATGCGATTTTAATTATTACGATTTTGAGAAAAATCCTGTTTAATTCCCATAAAACATTTCAAAATGCGAGTTTAAATTAATGCGTTTACAACTCTGTCGCATTTTTCGCAATAATAAAAACCTCGCAATAATTTCTCAATTTACAGTATATGCAGCTGACGAATTGGTGGTTATATTTGTCAGGGTCTAGTCTTAGTTACATCAATCATGTAAAGGCATAATTTCAGAATCATCGAACTACTCATTACAAAGAAAGTGAAGATATAAAAGATGTGAGAGAAGTTCTTGAGAGATGGGAAACACCACCTTTGAATGAGATGAATAAACATATACAAGACATTTATGATAGCCTCGATTCCCATAAAATGAATTTATTAACAGTCCGAAACAGACTTGCTCGTCAGGAATCAACCCTTGGTAAAATCCAGTAAGTTTATATAAACCATTTTCCCCCTGTTATTCAGAAAAATATTATAATTCTGAACGAATTTGGGAATTGAACCCATCACATTACAGTGTTGATAATCGATCTAATGAGATTAAGGTTGGAGGATAGATTATATAAGTATCAACGTGCTCTAACCCAATGGTAATAGAGTAACTTTATTTTGATAAATGGTTATACCAGCTTTTTGTAAAAAAAATTACTACAACGTAAATTAAATTGATCTATTATTAGAATTTGATTAATTCAAAAGCAACTGTAATTTTACGGGAAATGAAATAAATTAACATTATTAATAGAACTTGTGAGAATTAGGTTACATTTTGCTCTTGATTGATGTTTCCATGTGTGCTTTTTGCTATTCTTTATTGTCAAAAACATCTTAGTTTTACAAAATCCTGACGTTAACATTATCCCTAAGTGAAAAACATCAGATCAAATGATCGCATTTGATAGTTAAAAATATTTTATCTAGAATCTTGGTCCAATTTTACATGACGTCGACTAAAGTTGCATTTGGTTTTTTTTTTAAATTTTCGGCATAATAATCAAATAGAATACTAGTAATTGAAAACTCTGGTTGAACTTTTACAGAGAACAACTGGAATTACTGATACAATTACAAAAAGGAAGTGATAATCAACGTGATTCACAGCTTTCAGAGATTTTACGTGAAGTCGTTGAAGACGTCCAGCCTATCAAAAATCCAGTGGGAATCAATCAAAGCTAGACATTCTATGTGACAAGATACAATTAGTATCCTTGTTTTCAGAACAATATAGCAGATGAAACGCCTTACTTAATATTTGGTGGAAAATTGTTTTCCTTGGGAACAAACTGTTCACCTTGAAAACTGTTTTATTTATACTTTTATATCTACTGACACATGTATTTTTCTTATTGTCTTAATAGTTATGTGTGAATCCTGTGTAAGATATAAACAAAGCGGTTGATTATGTGACCGTGGCTGAGAAAATACATTTTGTAGGTCAAAATGAGAGTGAAAATTATATTTTTGGGAAAAAAACATTGAACTGCAAAATTATTTTAAATTTCTTGTGAAGTTTACATTTCATGACGTCAAACACGCGAAGAAATGCAAGTGGTTTTTAAATTTGATAGATTATGTTTGTGCTTTTTTTGGTAAATATTTGTTTGTTTTGAGATTGTTTTGCTGTACCCCTATTTTGACTATTTTACCTATTATGTCTGTTTTGTTTACGCAGCGTTGTAAATATTCAGGAATATGACAGTTGTTGTCCATTCGTTTGATGTGTTTTATCCTTTGATTTTGCCATTTGATTAGGGACTTCCGTTCTGAATTTTCCTTGGTGTTCAGTACTTTTGTGATTTTACGTTTCTATTCATATTTTCAGGTTTGTTTTTTACATGTTTTTAATGCTATTAATGTGCTTACTATGAATACAAAGTGTTATGATGATATCTCAGCTGGTTTCGAAAATACAGCATTTTCATATTCGGCATGTACATGTTTTTGCGTACAATAATACATAATCAGAAAAAAAACGGAAATTCAAACAAAATGCTGATTAATTATTTTCTTTGGAAAATTGGAATGTTGTCTAAGTGTTCCAATCAATATTGTTTTATCTTGAAATCTCAAGGCTTGGATATCTGTCTTGTTGAATAATTATTTTTGAATATGTGGTTTTCATAGAAACAAAACAATGAATATTCTAGATTTTTTTTCATATTTTCCAATTTAACTCAATTTTATGTGTTATTTCTGATTGTAATGTACTGTCTTTGTATCATTGTCCCTAAATCTTTTTTGTTTTATTACATTGATACATTGAAATTAATTGTCTTATTTTAAGTTTTGGTAGGTTTTAAATGAGTTGCTTTTTGTTATCGTGTATTTTGAATGATTAATATGGAACATAAAAAAATGTTTTCCGAAATTAAATGAAATAAAAACTTGACCTTAGTAGCATTGTTACTGAAAAAGTCTGCAGTACTCTGTATACTCATTATAGATACCATGATTGAAATTTTATATGTACGTCAGACGCACGTTTCGTGTACAAAAAAGTCATCAGTGACCCTCGAATAAAAAAATGTTAAAAAAGCCAAATAAAGTACGAAGTTGAAGAGCATTGAGGACCAATCATTCCTACAGGTTTTGCCAATTACAGCTGAGGTAATCTATTTCTGAGGTAGAAAAGCATTAGTTATTCAAAATTTCAATGTTTTGTTAACAGTTAATTTATAATTGTGAACATATCAATGATAACTCAAGTCAACACACAAGTGTTGACTACTGGTCTGGTGATACCTACGGGGAATTAAAACTCCACCAGCAGTGGCATTGACCCAGTGGTTGTAAATAAACTCATTATAGATACCAGGTTTGAAAACGCCAGACGCGCGTTTCGTCTACAAAAGACTCATCAGTGACGCTCGTATCAAAAAAAGTTTAAAAAAAGCCACGAAAAAAGTACGAAGTTGAAGAGCATTGAGGACCAAAAGTTTCTAAAAGTTTTTTTCCAAATAAAGCTAAGGTAATCTATTTCTGAGGGAGAAATGCCTGTACCTGTAAGTGTGTGTCGGTAATTCAGTTGTTGTCCATGATTGTTGAATGAGAAACCACAAAACACCTTCATTTTCAATAAAATTAAGTCATTAAGAAAACATTGTTATCATGAAGTTATGCTTGCGATTCGATTAATGTTGAATGCTCTAATTGTCAATGCAATCCGTATTTAAACCAAATTGGGCCACACTCATCATTTGGGAATCTAGTATTTCCAATTATCTATTCTACCAAAATAAAGAATAGAAGACAAAATATACTTTGGTATTTCTTTCATAAAAAGCTATTTTCTTGGTGGAATTAATGTTTATTAGATTCTCCATCATCTGTCATGTCAACGACAGTGATAGCAATGGTTGGCTTTGGACATATTATGTCATAATTAGTTGCATTATAGCAATATTTCCTGATTTCTTGACAAAGACATCACAAACTTGCTGCATTAAATCTTGTGTGGGTTAAGTTATCTGGCATTTTTGTTAGAATCATGGTACTCATCTGTGTTTTGGTGAAATAAGAATTAAGTGGTGGTATGTGCTGATTCACATCTTTGTCGACCTGATGACAGTAGGACACAAGTGTTGTATTCGCGAAAAAATGTATTGCGGGAAATATGAAATATGACTGAAAGGAATAAGTGTTCGTCATTTCAAGAACATACTCTAACTTTACAGAACACTTTTTCTTGTCAAATACAGAATTCGACCGCAGAATTAATAAGTTGAAAATCTGGATATGCAGTAATAAAATATCAAATAACTTAAATATACATACTACATGGATGGAGAGTTGTCTCGTAGGCACTCATACCACATTTTCTTTCATCAAATAATATTATTTTCCTCAAGTAATTGATCATAATACTATTTCGAAAATGAAATGAAATACTCAACAACTTAAGTGTTTTATCATGTTTAATGTAAATTAGAATAGGAAGGATAATATGATTTCCATGCATAAGACAAAATACGTACATCCACTACAAAATACAAAATAAAAGGAATAAGGATTGTATTGCTGTCTCGTTTCCCAGAGTTACAATGAGGCCCCTAACACGAAACAAAACACCTCTTATCTCACAGCAGTTTTAAGACGATTCCAGTTTGAGCGGAATTCTTTGCAAAATGATAGCCGCAACTGTGAATTGAAAAACAAAGCCATTGAGTACCGGGCTATCAATATCAATAAAATAAATCTTGCAAAAAAATCAAGCATTCATGGTCACAATATAACCAAACAATCATCACCAGTAGGAAAAAAAGACATGAAAATTTAAACAAAAACGGCCAAAATTTATTTGTTTATCTCTCTGAAATGAATATAGAGCTAGAAATTAAAACTGGTACCATTGGCATAGATAAAGAAACAGTTCGTAGGTTATGTAGTAATGTGACGTCTTCGGATGATGTATTTCTGAGTTACTGGAAACAAGTGATGGTAGGAAAATGAGTGATCGCAGGCCAGAAAATAAGTGACTAATTCCCTGTTTTTTTTTCGTTTATACCTTCTATGTGACTGTTCTTAACTTTCTTATTCAAAACTTTTCCAGAGCAAGTCTGTTGGCTCTTGACTATCCTATGTTGTTGTCTATGATAGTGATGGTTAGGGTTTTGAGATCAGCTTGGGTGTGTCCAGGTGATCTCAAATGACGACTCACGGGGAGGTTCGGCTTGGATCGTGTAGTCACTTCCATGACTATTCATAGATATAGGAAGATGTGGTGTGAGTGCCAATGAGAAAACTCTCCATCCAAATAAAAAAGTAAAAAGTAAACCATTATAGGTTAAAGTACGGCCTTCAACACGGAGCCTTGGCTCACACCGAACAACAAGCTATAAAGGGCCCCAAAATTACTAGTGTAAAACCTTTCAAACGGGAAAACCAACGGTCTAATCTATATAAACAAAACGAGAAACGAGAAACACGTATATATTACATAGACAAACGACAACTACTGTACATCAGATTCCTGACTTAGGACAGGTGCAAACATTTGCAGCGGGATTAAACGTTTTAATGGATCCAAACCTTCTACCTTTTTCTGAAACAATAGCATAACATCACAACATAGAAAAACATACGATAAAATATCAATTGGCAGACTTAACTCAATCAAAAAACGTATGATTACACAATGAACGAATAAATTTGATCTGCGATATTGAATGGTTGTTCTGTCTCGTCAACCAACTGCATGCCACATCGACACTCAAGAAGGTATACAACAATTCTGTTTTTTTTTTGCAAGTTACATTATAAAATATAGTGTACACACACCCCAGTGAAGTGGCAAATAAATGTTTATTCAGTACCTGCAACAACTCATTGTTTTACCCGTTAACAATTCATTTTTTTCTGATGCGTCCTTACTGTTTTTAAACTTGAAATTTTGCAAACAATATCATTTACTTTTGATTAAAAGTGAAAACCTTAAGATCCTACAAGTAATTCTGCAAATTATTAGATTTAGTCTGGTCCGAATAAATGGCCTAAATAAATGAGGGTCTGAATGGGGGGGGGGGGGGGGGTCTGTTATTCTGGAAACATTTAATTTTCACCCCTTTTTTCTCTAATCTTCAAAAAATAAGTCTATTCTTTAAAAGTGATTTTTTACGCATTATTCTCTAATTTTTTCCCCAGTTTTCTTTAATCTTTAAAAAAAAAGAGTAAAACACATTCCTTTAAATGAATGAGAACAGTGATTTCCAAAAAACAGCAAGGCTTTCATTTGTTTCTCAACAATGACGTGTTGATGTGTATTGTTCTGCATGATTAAAGTGCGAGTTCCTTGAAGTAATAAGTCCTAGTTCTCATCAGTTCTTTCCAGTGATTTTGACTACATATAAGAAGATGTGGTGTAATTGCCAATGAGATAACTCTTCAAAGAGACCAAATGACACAGAAATTAACAACTACAGGTCACTGTAAGGCATTCAACAATGAACAAAAGCCGACCGCATAGTCAGCTATAAACAGGGGCGGATTCAGGTCTTTTTAAACGGTTCCTGGCGTGGGGCATGCATATTTTGTAGTTGCTGGTAGGGTGTAATAACATTAACGGTACCAATTTTACTGCACCAGATGCGCATTTCGACAATACATATCTCTTCAGTGATGCTCGTGGCCAAAATATTTGAAATACAAAGCTTATATAAAAGATGAAGAGCTATCATCCAAAATGTCCAAAAAGTATAGCCAAGTCTGTGAAAGGAATCAGAGATTTGCATGAGTTAGATACATTCCTTAATTTATAATAATTTCTAACATTTTGTGACAGCAAATTTTAATAACACAAAAAAAATCGTATTTTCATGCCAGTAGCGAAGTACTGGTTACTGGGCTGGTTATACCCTCGAGGACTAACAGTCCACCAGCAGAGGCATCGACCCAGTGTAAGGGTTGGGCAATTTAGATGCAGTATCTCCCTATTAATTTCTATCATTAAATGATAGTTTGGATCCAAGAGCTATGTACTGATACATTTAATGTGTTATTTGTCAGTAAAACATAGGCATGGAAAATTCTCTCACGTTTGTTGTAAGTTAAGTTAGAATAACCTCACAGAGTTCTTGTTGTTAACAAGATACACGCTGGGCTATTCGATTGAATTTGAAATACGACCGACACGAGTTAAAAAAGACAAACAAGCAATTTTTATCCAAATGTTTGGTTGATATGTTTCACCCAACAACATTCAGGGAAGTAAAGGGTTCCAAATCAATCAAAGGCTAAGAATGAGTCTGAAATGACAACGAATTTATGAATGCCGGCCAACAAATGAAGACATAAAGGCCACACCCAGCAGGCAGGTTGCAGTCTGGTCTTGAAAAAGTATTCCATATATATCAGCTCGGCGAAACAGACATTCCGACCATACATGAAAACACCTGCCACAAAAAAATATGCCCGCTTTTATTCATCATGTTCATTTAATGCAATAATTCTGTTGGGAATTTTCGTTTCTAATAGCTAAAAAATGGACAAGACTTTTGTTTTGCGTCTAGGATTTTTGTTTTTAGGCAAAAATCAGAGTTATTTTTTTTCTCTCAAATATCTAAGACGGTCTCCTCAAATCAAATGGTTCGTACTTACGACTTTAAATCTATATAGAGCTTATACTGACTGGGGATCATTATTCAGCTATATTATTTTAAATAGGCTGGGGCGTTTGAGGTTAAATATGTTTCCCTAGTTAGATACTATTGCTGTGGACCTTTTTTTTTATGAGAGTGTAATAAGCATTACTTTCTGTTTGGTGGAATAGTGAAATAGAAGTCAATATGTTCTTGCTAAATCCTGTGTCGCTTTGAAGGTGTCATGATTGTCATCCAGGCTCAGCCTACGCAATGTGTTACTGTAATTTGAATTTCAAAATGACTGAGAGACGTTTTATTCGACGCAACCATTTCGAATCACATGACTTTGATAAGCAGTAAATTCCAGCGAAAAATATTTTTATAAGTCAAGAATTGTCGTATAAGAATTAAATAGCAGTACACGAAGTCTAGTCTGATTGATAATTAAAAAAAAAAAAATTCAGGCAAATGTGGGGAGGGGGGGGGGGGGTGTTACGCCCTCTATGCCCCCTCTGGTTCCGCCACTGAATTGAAAGTCAGATTAGAAGTATTGGAAACCAGTTCACATTGACTGAATCCTATAGTCTGCAATCACGAAACCATTAAAAGTTTACCAAGTTTGTTTTCAATTTTAAATTTTATAAAGGGAAAATTCTGTTAACAGTTAATTTTTAGCGTTTACTTTTATTAATCATTCAATATTCATTATATTTTTAGACCAAGCATTTCTCTAATCTTTATTTTTGGCCCATTATTCTCTAATCTTCATTTTTTAAGGGCATTATTCTCTAATCATTTAACCCCATCCAAACCCTCATAAATAAGAGGAAACAGAAGTTGCGGATTATCTACGTGTCTTAGTCGATACCTGCTTTTATTTTTAGTAAAGCTGAACAGGTGTCGCTGTCATCGTACGTAACTTCCTGTTTATTTTTCTTTCGTCGTATTTCAAACGACGATATTAGCTAAAGTTATGGCCAAAGATGATGAGACAAAAGCGAAAAAGAAGCATAAGAAACAACGACATCGTTCCTCTAGTCCGGAGAAAGTAATCACTTTAAAATATTTTATTTGTATAGACAGGCAACGGTGAACACTACTGAAGTACTGAGTACTGTAAATTATTTGGTTTTGACCATATGATATGATCCTGAACATATATTAAAATGTTTATCCATATTTTATAACCTATTGAGGAATATGCAATGTAGAAAAACCAAAGACATTCCTTAATATATATTTCCATTATTGGCGGCAATCGACGTGTTAGAGATCACACATTCTGTAAAAATTATTATTTGAACAGGTTTTATACACCTTATCGCTTAATCCTGGCTGACCCAGCCACTTAAACTTTTGACACGCCATACAACAATCACTTTTCCATTGTGGCGTCAGACGTTTGTATTATGACGTCACAATTTTACGGGAACCTTTGTTATATCCAGTAATGGCAGACAAATAGCAATAACATGAATAAGGTGTATAGACAAAGGTCACTAAAACAGATACATTTATTGCCTGTTTTCTGGGAACATTCTTTTCTAGTGTTTAAAACCCCAATGTATAGGGACTTTCTTTGTCTATTTCAATTCATGGCATGACATCTACACAAGCGCACATTTTAACTGCATCAGTAGTATTTGTTAAAACTTAGTACAAAATTGTATTTCACAGGGTTCTAGTTAAGATGTGTATACACGTCGTGGATGCTTGTAAATTGAGCTGAACGAGTCATTTTTTAAACCCTCATTGCAACACCTGAGTTCCAAACTGATTGTTTTCCCTAGAAGCTTCATGATTGTCGACATATTTTTGACAAGAAAGATTTCTGTTTTATATGTTGTAATGAACAATAACTATCAAGAGATCATTAATTTTTATTCAAAAAAAAAAAGAAAAAAGAATTGAATGCTTCTTTTTGTAACTTTATTTATTGGGATGAAAAAGCGTTGACCAAAGTACATTTTGTATGAACATGATGAAGTGCAGAAACGCTTCATTCTAAAAATGTGCCCACGGTCAACGCTTTTACAATCATATGAAGTTACAAAAAGAAGTATTCAATATTTTTTCTTTTTTTTTAATAAAAAGCTAGGATCATGAAAACACGATTAACATCAATTTTTTATTTAATTTACCTGTGCACTTTATTGAGGGACCTCATGTCATCATGAATGACAAGTTGTATTGTGTAAAGCAAATGCTTAAGGAATAACATGTGATGTGCAGTTAGCCAATCAGAACAACGTATGATAATGAAACATACATCTAATGTAATTATTGATATATGTACAGTATAATGAAAGCAAACCAATCTAACATGCATTTTTTTTAGTTTTATTTCTTCATACATTTGTACATTTAGGAGATAACTGTATTGTATTTTAAGCTCCGACGGCATCAATTGGGGATTTGATGGTCACTTATTAAGTTTACTGGTGACGCGTTAGCTGAGACAGTAAATGGGTATTTGCGACCATGAAATCCCCAATTGATGCTGTCGGAGCTTAAAATACAATATTGTTATCTCCATTCTAATGAAACTGACAGAAAACAACGTTAAAACATGTATTTAAAATCTGTCATATGCCGTCTGCGCTTGTGCGTACATCCCATAGCATCAATTGTCAATGGATGCCATGTAAATAAGTGACGTTATCCAATCAAAATGAACATTACAAACGTTGTTGCATTAGAATTCATTATATTGAGACACAAAAAATTACATGAAATCAGCATTCTGGACTCAGCATTTTTAAAAGTGTTGAGTGCCAGGACCAACCGTGCAAAATTCCTAATGAGAACTCTAATTTTACAAATAACAAAACATGAATAAGTAAAGCCTTGATTTTCTAGATCTCAAAAACATTCAAATCTGTTTAGGAGTCAATTGTCTGAGATAAAGCTGTATTCTCCAGGTGTAACTGACCATACTATACATCATGTACATTTGTAACTGAATTACAATGTATATACATTTTTGTATTTACTTCTATTGAAAATTTATATTCATTAAAGTTACTGTACATGTACAATTTATGTTTCCATAATGCCAGTATACACAATGTCTATTAATTATAATTAGTGTTTCTTTTTTTTTGCTTTCAGATGAAACATGAAAAACATAGACACAAATCTGGAAGTGAAAGCCCTCCAAAGAGAGTAAAACGAGACCATCACAGATCACCTGAAACTCAGTCCAAAAATGTTAAAAAGGAACGAGAATGGTCACCTCATCATTATGAAAGGGCTGGATATGACAGAGATCACCATCACAGACCAGACAACAGACATGATCACAGACATAAAAGAAAGTATCCCCACAGTGATGAAGAACATGGAGAGCCTCAAAGACGTCATCATCATCACCATCATCGAGTTAAACAAGAGAGAGAAAATTCTGAAATGCATGATCAAAGACAAGAAAGGAGGCATAATGATGATAGAAGACGACAGGCGAGAAAACAGAGGGGAGGTAATCCGTTTGATCAATCTGAAAATGAAACATTTGGTACTGGTAGAGAAGAGACTAATACTGAAGAAGAACCAAAAGATAAAGATAAACCTGATTTTGAATTATCAGGGAAATTAACTGAAGACACAAACAGTTATAAGGGTGTTGTTATCAAGTATAATCAACCACCAGAGGCAAGGAGACCAAAAAAGAGGTGGAGGTTATACCCTTTTAAAGGTGAAGAAGCTTTACCTGTACTACACATTCATAGATCAAGTGCATATTTAATAGGGAGAGAGCGTCTTGTAGCAGACATTCCTATTGATCATCCATCTTGTTCTAAGCAGCATGCTGTTTTACAATATAGACTAGTCGAGTTTGAACGGTCTGATGGAACAACAGGGCGTCGTGTTTGCCCATATGTTATTGACTTGAATTCTGCCAATGGAACATTTGTAAATAATCAAAAAATTGATCCAGAAAGATATGTCGAGTTAATGGAGAAAGATATGGTCAAGTTTGGTTTTAGTTCCAGAGAATATGTTCTACTTCATGACAAAACAGACACATCAGGGTTAAACGATGAAGGGGAATCAGACTGAAATGTTTTTTTTTTTATATCAAACCTGTCAAAAATTACATGTATATAAACATTTATTGATATTACAAACTGTAACATTGTTATCTGAGTACACAGACATTAATTATAAAGCCAAACAGAAAGTTTTCAGGTCAATCAAGAAAAGCATTTTAAGAAATTAGTGTTGTTTTTGTGACTTTCTAGTTATCTGTTTTCTGGTACTTTCTTTTATCATGTTTATGTTCCTTAACATGCTAAAAGAATTTTGAATACTGTGGATTCATTTATTTTCGTGGGTACCAATTTCCGTGGATTAAGGAAATCTTACATGTTCGTTGATATTTAATTTCGTGGTTTTGCTGAAATCTGCATACCAGCCTATAGAAAATTTGCTATTCATTGAACATCTAATTTCGTGGTTTACCTGTTCCCACGAAATCCACGAAAATTGATATACAACGAATAATAATGAATTCACAGTAATTGCTTATCCACATAATCTGGTCAGTTGTCTGAATGTTATTTGTAACATTTTATTTTTATATATAATAGAAAAGATGGGATACATGTATGTATTTTCACACTCTACATGTATATATGCACTTGTACATTTAAAAGTAAAGGGGCAATAACATTTGTTTTATGTACACACAAAAAATGCATGTAGATCCAATTCTTTGTACAAATGATTTACTGTTGTATGAAACATGAACATTGAACACATGTGCATTATTTTATTTTATTTTCAAATATTTCTTGAAATGGTGTACAATAGTATTTTAACCAATTAGTCAAAATTGAAAAAAAGTGTTTTCAGTATTTTTTTGGCACATATTTTTGTATGTATACATGGTGTATGAAAGATTGAATAATTTGTAGAAAGCATTTTGACTCTGACATAAATACATTAATATTGCACATACATGTAAATGTAAAATTGGGATTAAGGTACATGTACTTAACTAAAATGATAAGCTTTTATAGAAAATCATTTACAATGGATATTTAACAGGATCAAAATTAATAAGTCTGTTGGAATTTGATCATCTTATATCTTCATGTACATATGTATGCTATATTTTGATAATACATTTTTTGAACACCTATGTACAAATGTATGTGTAGGTAAAAGTGTATATATTTTTATAACTCTAACAAATACACAATATACTAGTATTGTATACATGGTAAACATGTACATCTACAGGAATGGCTTCAATTATGTTGAAAATAAAGGATCTCAATTAATATCATTTTGAACTTGCTCTTTCGTCATGTTCATCATAGGATGTGTGTTACACACATATTTTATTACAAATTATATAAATGATACATGTACATGTTCAGATAAAGTTTTACTGTAGATCTTAAAAATGAAAACTTAAAGAAAAAATATTTGAAATATATTTTTTATGACTGAAAAGGTACACAATATACATTCATGTACATGTGTATTCAAATTTCTTATTTGAAGGTCATGAATTTTGATAAAATATTAAAATTGTACTGTGATACACATTTGAGAAAAAATATTTAGTATGAAACAACTTGCCGTTTTGTGCTCAAAACATTTACAATTTATTGGTGAAAAGTTAGTCTGTTACTTGTTTTTCATGTAAAACAAATGTTTGAAACTTATGCACACAATACTTACTTCCACAAAAATCAGGTCAGGTACACATTTGGGTAGCATCACTTTTACCATTCTTCAATAATTTCTCTTTTTAACTTTATATGATATGCAAGCATCATCTGTGTCCCATGGACACATTCCACATTTGTTTATCAAAGTTTCCTTGTTAATTTAAAAATCAGTATAAATTGAACTGAAAGTAAACCTTGTGATGAAGACAGATATAGGAACCCCCACATTTACATATTTTCTTTCTTTCTATCAGTTTTAATTGATGCACAGTCTACCTCGGGAACTGGTAGAAACTGCATTTTTTGGCAAGTTTATTTCTGAGGAGTGGATATTTTCAAAGGGGTTTTTATGACCTGATAAAGCCTTTTTAGCTCACCTGGCCTGAAGGGCCAAGTGAGCTTTTCTCATCACTTGGCGTCTGTCGTCGTCCGTCGTCGTCGTCCGTCGTCGTCCTGCGTTAACTTTTACAAAAATCTTCTCCTCTGAAACTACTGGGCCAAATTTAACCAAACTTGGCCACAATCATCATTGAGGTATCTAGTTTGAAAATTGTGTCCGGTGACCTTGCCAACCAACAAAGATGGCCGCCATGGCTAAAAATAGAACATAGGGGTAAAATGCAGTTTTTGGCTTATAACTCAAAAACCAAAGCATTTAGAGCAAATCTGACATGGGGTAAAATTGTTTATAAGGTTAAGATCTATCTGCCTTGAAATTTTCAGATGAATCTGACATTCTGTTGTTAGGTTGCTGCCCCTGAATCAGTAATTTTAAGGAAATTTTGCTGTTTTTGGTTATTATCTTGAATATTATTATAGATAGAGAAAAACTGTAAACAGCAATAATGTTCAGCAAAGTAAGATCTACAAATAAGTCAACATGACCAAAATGGTCAGTTGACCACTGTAGGAGTTATTGCCCTTTATAGTCAATTTTTAACCATTTTACGTAAATCTTAGTTATCTTTTAGAAAAATCTTCTCCTCTGAAACTACTGGGCCAAATTAATTGAAACTTGGCCACAATCATCTTTGGGGTATCTAGTATAAAAATTGTGTCCGGTAACTTGGCCAACCAACCAAGATGGCGGCCATGGCTAAAAATAGAACATGGGAGTAAAATGCAGTTTTTGGCTTATAACCCAAAAAACAAAGCATTAAGAGCAAATCTGACAGAGTTGAAATTGTTGATCAGGTCAAGATCTATCTGCCCAGGAATTTTCAGATGAATTGGATCATCGGTTGTTAGGTTGCTGCCCCTGAATTGGTAATTTTGAGGAAATTTTGCTGTTTTTTTGTTATTATCTTGAATATTATTATAGATAGAGATAAACTGTAAACAGCAATAATGTACAGTAAAGTAAGAACTAAAAATGAGTCAACATGACCAAAATAGTCAATTGACCCCCTGAGGAGTTATTGCCCTTCATAGTCATTTTTTAACAATTTTCACAAAATTTGTAGATTTTCACTAACATTTTCCACAGAAACTACTGTTATAGATAGAGATAATTGTAAGCAGCAAAAATGTTTAGTAAAGTAAGATCTTCAAACACATCACCATCACCAAAACACAATTTTGTCATGAATTCATTTGTGTACAATGTTTAATATTAACATAGACCAAGGTGAGCGACACAGGCTCTTTAGAGCCTCTAGTTTGGTAAAGCAGACAACAGTTAATCAATTTAAGGGTAGGTTAAGGTAAAAACTGGAGAGGTTAAAAAATGACTGAAGAGGTAAAAAAAAAAAATTGAACAAATATAAATTGTACTTAAACAGGCTTTAAGGTAACTGGTTTTTAAAAATGAATTTGTCTTCAAACATGTAAAAACTTATTCCAATAAATAATGAAAAAGAAATTGTTCATTTTATAATTCACGCAAGATATATAGTGTTACATGTATTAAAAAAATCATCAAATTGCTTCATAGTCAAGAATTTTGTACATACAATGATAATCGCAGTAAACAAAGGTGATGGACAGTTCAGCAAATCAACAAACAACATGTTGTCCAGACAGGAGTACAGGCACAAAATATAGTACCAGCTTTGCCTTACTTAACCTTGATGAAACACAAAAGGCCTACACATAAAAGAACAAACAAGATAACTACTTATCTTAACTAGGAAATAAAAGATCTTACATAATATTGAAAGTAGGGTCTACATTTTATCAGTACATCAGGAATCTATTTGTGAGAGCAACATACAGCTGGTTTAAAATCTGTTGTTAAGAAGCCTCACGGTTATAAAAATTTCAGAAAATATTAAACTTTTATTTTTTTCATTACAAATTTTATTTATTACTTGACTAGTTGTTACTTTATATCATGAAGATTGGTCGTGGGACTCGTCATATTTGGTTTGCCTTGTGAGCAGCAACCCTCTATCAAGAAAATCATGATAGGAAATTCAAGCACAGGAATATCGTATTAATTGGGAGATATCTACCCCGTATGCAGGTGCTGCTGGAATGTTGCTAATTAGAAATGGAAATTTAAAATTCATCTCTTTTGTGTAAAGTTTTGATTTCGACTGACCCTCCTCATTGTCAATTTCTAGATGTAAGTCAAAATATGTGGCCAACTTAACTGTATCTGTTGTATCCTTTATCTTAAGTTCGATGGGATAGATGCGTTTAACATAGCCACCAAATTTTGAATTATTTAGTGAAAACGTCATCTATAGCGGAAAGTAGCTATAGGGTTAAAGGATATTGCTAACTTCTTATCTTCTTACAAAAGTTCCTGTATGAAGTCAGCCTTATAATAATAAACAAACAAGTTGACAAGAAGAGGGGCACAATTGGTTCCCATTGGAATGCCGACAGTTTGTTGAAACGCCCTCCGAACGTAGCAAATATATGTTGTCAATAAAAAAAAATCAAACATCTTGACAATGTCAGTTGCAGAGATTTTTTGGTTTGAATGTTTACAAAGTAGGATTTATCCCTCCTTAATACAAGATACTTGTATCTACGTTGGCCATTCTTTCACAGTCAGAATATACTCTATTGTAAAATAATTTATTATTTAGTCTCCATGACCTAATAGAGCAATACAATGACATTACATTTCGATTACTTTTTAAATTTTGCTATACAATGATGATACACGTGCTCAGTTTATGAAAATATTTCAATCTTGATGCACCTTTGATCTCACCAGTTTGAAAACGGTAATTCCATATAGGTTTTTATGAGTCTGACTTATGAACTCGCCTTAGTGAGAACCCCGATTGGAATACAGATCTAACTGTCGGTGACGGAAGTGTTAACTCACGTCTTAAGCACTTAATATTTTAGAAGGTAGAAGACTCGTATGCTTCATTCTTTGTATATAGATGCCTTATGTATGTACATGTCAGTCTGGCAGGTTTTATTTGACCTTAACCTCATTTACATGGTTGAATTTAATAAATGATTTGTTTTAGTGTAGATTTTTTAAAACCTGTATGCACTAGGTCAACTGTATTTGGTGCATGATTTTTTTACTATGTACCTGTAAGTTCTGCAGGATATTTTTGACCTTGACCTTAATTTCATGTTCCATTGATCAATGTTAAGTCTTTAGTTCTTCAACTTAAAGCAATAGGTCAACTATATTTGGTATATAGAATGATTGTAAGGTTTTGTTTATATGTCTGGCAGGTATTATATGACCTTCACCTTATTTCATTGGTCAATACTATGTTTCTTGCTTAACTTTTTTTGTGGATACTATACAGTCGGAAACCCGGTTGAAAAAGAACAAAATAATCAAAGCTCTTTGTTAGAGAAGGCGATTAATGCTTACTGTTATGTTTACTATGATGACAAAAAGTTTAAAAGTTAATTTAAACAAACAAAATTACAATTTTCTTCTTTATAACGAAGTATTTTATTTTAAAAACCATATTTGGCATAAGTTTTCAATTTATATAGTACATAATAAAGCAGAACAACTAGATATCAAGTGGCAACATGGGTATCTTTCAAGTTGGATGTGGAAAATGCATAACTTCCGATTGAATTTTTTTTAACACGGACGGAAACATATCAATTTATTAGTTCAGTAATTTTCGTGTCTGCCCTTCCATTATGTGACTCAAGAAAAAATGTGTAACAATTGTATCGAAAAGAGAAAATCGAGTTCACCTTTGTATGTGAGGGCGTGTTTGAGTTGAATAGTTTGTCTTGATATCGTACAAAGCAAGAATATTTAATACATAATATCGCTTCAGATTATATCATTTTTTATATATCAAAGCTACAGGTTGACATAATAACATAAAAAAATCACAGTTTTAAAAGATGAAATATATGGGTCAAGTGAAATACCTTTCTTATGAATCACAAAAACAGAGTAAATGTGTTCGAATAGCTATTTTGTGAAAATGAACTAGCGTAATGGGGAGATAATTTTGACGAAGTAGAATCCTGACTGTATAAGCCATAGATCAACTATATTGAATATATGGAATGAAGGTGTTCATGTCTTTCTGGTAGGGTTAATCGGGTTTTGACCTCATTTGTATGGTTCATTGGTCAATATAAATTGTCCATGGATTTGCTGTTTCTTTCATACTACACACAATGTATAACATAGGTCATCGATAGTCGGTGTATGGAAGGTTGTATTAAAGGTGTAGGCGAGACGTTTCAGCGTGTGTACTCATTTTACCGGTGTGAACACTTCAAGGGCTAGGTTGAAAGTGTAAACTGCAATAATGATCGACATGACAAGTTTTCTTTTCTAAATTAATGGTGCTGTTTCATTGAAATGGCTCCTGTACATGGGGAGCATTTACATAGTCGGTATTACATGTGCATATATGCGAAGTGACGTCTCAGATTACAACGAACACAATATTTCCTTTTTTAATCAACTTTAACAGCAAAAAAAATAGATATAATACGTAATATAAGGTTGGGTTTGCTCATCGTTGAAGAATGGACGATAACCTGTAGTTGTTCACAAACTTAACAAATTGCCTTTGATTTCTGATGAATTGTTGTTTTTCATACCAGACTCCGCGGTAGGTTGTTACATCTTGGAGCTAAATAAGTCGTATTGTCTTTTCTAAGCACTGTCGAGTCTGTGTATCAGCTAATGACAGGGTAGTTTAATTTAATTTATGATTCATTTACAACAGATTTTGTAGGAACAAAACAAAACTTTGAACTGTTTTTTTAAAAGTCCGATTTCATTTTTTAAATATTTTGTTTCTTCCAAACCCATGATTTGTTGGAGAAAGGTGTTAAGCATTGCTCCCGTAGTGTTTTGTAGTGTGTCTACCATAACCTTGTATGGTGAACATAGAAGCAAGAGCGTAATAAAATGTTGTGACTGTAACATTCGCACACATTTCATTGAGCCGGATGGTTCATTGAAGAATACAGCTGGAGTTCCAAATAATGCTTCGCAGTTGGTATTAGCAAATTTTGTGCTGAATGTAGCATCCACTAGTTTATACACTTCGTGATCTTGTAGCTCATCAATTAATGTTTTGATAGAACATAAGTGTTGATCAGAAATGCCTTGACAACATTTGATATCAAGTTGTGTTGTAAAAATGAATTCTTGTTGGGTTGACGTAGTTGCCTCTTTTACAAGGAAGTTGACAGCGTTAGCTATAATACCTTCAATGTTGACACAACTGTCGCATGGCTCCGCTAACCATGCTTTCCAACCACGTAACATGCTCATATTAGACTTAGTGCAAGACTTTTCCAAAATTATTCCAAATTGATCAGACAATCGGAAAAGAAGTAGTGGTCGACTACTTGGCTTTTTATTCATTATGACGTATCCTCTGGGTTTTCCTGAAAAAGAAAAAAATGTTTTCAATATGGCATACTGAATATAGATGAAATTGTTATCAAAGGTACCAGGGTTATAATTTAGTACGCCAGACGCGTGTTTCGTCTACATAAGACTCATCAGTCATCATTGACTCTCAAATCAAAATATTTATATAGCCAAACAAGTACAAAGTTGTAGAGCATTGAGGATCCAACATTCCAAAAAGTTGTGCCAAATACGGCCAAGGCAATCTATACCTGGGATAAGAAAATCCTTAGTTTTTCGAAAATTCAAAGTTTTGTAAACAGGAAATTTATAAAATGACCACATTATTGATATTCATGTTAACACAAAAGTGTTGACTACTGGGCTGGTGATACCCTCGGGGACGAAACGTAGCGGTGGCATTGAACCAGTGGTGTAAATAGTTATCAAAGGTACCAGGATTAAAATTTAGTACGCCAGACGCGCGTTTCGTCTACATAAGACTCATCAGGGACGCTCAAATCAAAATATTTATAGCCAAACAAGTACAAAGTTGAAGATGTAAACTATACATCTCAAATTACAAATTCAATGAGCCTAATATATTTTATAGATAAAAAAAATCTGCACAAATGTAATGCGCCTAGGGTTTCAAAACATTAGTTACCTGTTGATTTGTCTTTGACTTGCATAGCTTCAAATAGTAAAGAAGCGGATACCCAATGTGGAGGATACTTGAACCTAGCTGTATCCAATATGAGGACAAGGTCTCGTTCTACATGATAACCACCAACCGGAGAGAAGTGTCCATCTCCAGTCTGAGAAAGAACTTTGCGCGAATATGACAATGTTATTAAGTAATCATCCTGCTTGGTATATTTTAGCAGAACTTCCCGGAAAATTTCAAGAGTAGCATTTTCATCTACGATTATCATCTTGGTTTCTAAGCCATTGCATTCAGCAAGACACACAAACTGGCCTAAATTAATCCCATCTTGTTCTATAACTTTAACTGGAACGCAACAGTCCAACATATTCTCATGATACCATCGCCATGGTCCTTTCCAAACTTGTTCAGGATCAATTTCCAGTGCGTTTAATACCATGACAAGTGTACTTAATCCACAAAAAGCTGGCTCATCTTGGGTACGAAACTGTGCAGCTAATTTAAAATAGCACTCCATATGTCCGAATAGCAACGCTTCCTGAAATATATTCTTCCCTTCTGGTGATGAAAACGGAATGCATGAATCTGGAAGTTTACGCCTATAGAACTGTAGCTTTGGAGTATCTTTTATGTCTGATATGGATTTCTTTTTAACACTTTCTGAAATGGGTTCCATTATTTGTTTCTTTCTTCAAACTGAAAAAACATACACACGTTTTATAACCTGATAAAAGTTTATACTTTACTCTTAAAAGTCTTGCTGACATCGCGAAATTTAACAGCTGTTTGATACATATATCAATGCAGCTTGGAAGAACATTGTGGACTATAAGTATGCCTTTATGTATATGAAAGGAGTTGCTGGGACAATGCCGTAAAAAATACGTATAAATATATGGAAAACACTACTTGATATTGATTATTTAACATTACAATGCATTTCTCTATGCTTTGTGTTCTTGCTTGTGTGTGTGTTGTATTTCTGTCTCATGCTGTTGTTATTAGCGATACTTTTTAATATTGTCATTTAAATGATAAGTATGGCTAGCCAGAAAACCAGGTTCAACCCATTTGTTTCCTTAAAGTACCATGTAACAAGTCAGGATGATGGTAGTTGTTATTAGATAGTTCGATTCTATGTATGTTGGTGTTTGTTTCTGTTGCACTTCAGTGTTCCTGTTTATTCCAATTTTGTTTTCCTCTTATACTTGATGTTTTTCCCACGGTTTTGTTTGATCTCGGATTTATATTCTCTCATCAAATTCAGGACTTTTTCACAGACTTATACTACTGTTGTCTTAACTTAATAAAACAATAAAAAGCTTGTTAGATCATGAGTGGTTCCATTTTGTTAATTAGTCAATATAAAAAAATTCTTGCCGTTCAGTATGAAATACAGGCATGAGAGTAGAGTAATTTGTCAAGTGGAAACGATGTGTGACCACATGTAAATAGTACATAGTTCAATTATAATATTCATGCATTGAATACAACATTAATAAAGAAGCAGTTAAATTTGCTATTTGGCAGGAACCAATCAGATAGCTCTGTAGTGAAACAATGAATAAATGATATCAATTAATTTTTGAATGGACAAGTCTATGTCATTTATTCACAAAGACAAACACGTGACATATTGTTTGATTTATTCAACTTTATGATCTTTTATAACCTTAATGATGGTAACTTTTTTGTTAAACAAAGCAACACAATTTAAGTCCTTATGATTGTGGAAGTAAAAAAACCTATTTACTATGGATTTTACAGTTTATACTGACTCTTACCAACATTTACTGTTACAGTTAAAATAATAACAATAAATAAAAACAAACACAAATAATTTTATTAACTAATCACAGTTTAATTATGACTATAAGACAAAACTATCAAAACTTAGCACACAATTTTTCTACATTCATGTTTACATATCTTCCTACCATATCTTTGAATCGAAATTGGACAAATCAGTGTGTAAGACATTTATTTTTGTCGGAGTCTCGAGGTCGGAGTATGATAAAACTGCTATAAAGTTCACAATTATCGACTTAATATACAAACACAAGCCGTATTTGGCAAAACGTATCGGTATTTTCGTTTTGTAAGGTTTTTAACTTCGTATTTGATTTGACATTTCAACTCCTAACATGAGTTGTATGTAATCGCATATATGGCGTACACATTTTATGCTCAGTTTCCTTGATGATATTCAATATTTTATTAAACATGTTAAACATGTTAAAGTATCACCACTTGTATTACATTATACGTTCCAACAAACATATAAATTAATGTGTATAACATGAAATGTTGGATATCATTTATAAAATATATTGTATATTAAAACTAACAGTAAGATATCATTAGCTTAAATACTAAAACATATACAAGTGCCATTCTATTAAGAATTATGAGACTAATATTAAAGGATTTAAAGGAATTATATACAAAATTTATACAATTTTAAACTACACATATCTAAGATTTAAAATACATATCAGCTATATACAAATGATATCTTATGTTCAAAACATATACCGGTAGACATAGTATGCTTAATTAATAGTGTTTACCTGTATTGAGAATAACCGTGCTGTAGCTACACATGAAGTTGTAAACACATTCAATGTGTGAGATCCGAAATACACAATTACACGTCTGGCATGACTAGTCTTGCTATTTATATAGTTTCAACGATTTTACATCCTGCTCTTTACGTGTTGGTGTTGGTATAAAAGTTATAAACCTTATAGCCTACGAATTAGTGATTGTATTTGCCTTATTTATGAATCATGAATTCTGTCAAATTTAGGTTAGCATGTTTAGAATCTGATGTACAAATTTTACTTTTATTATACTTCGTAGCTATTACTAGCTGAGATTACTAGTAAACTGTATGTGTAAAACAATCAATTGCAATCGTGCTATGTCAGCCAACCGTGATGATATCGATATCAGCACGGTTGCAAAAGCTTTATCACACCTTTAATCTGTATGAAGTCACGTACTAGTAATCGATATCAGTCACGTTTGCATTTCTAAAAACAAAAACGACCACCAAACAACAACACAAATTCTAAGTGGTAAATGCAGTTCCAATACTCTCATATTTAATAGTACCAATTAACGTCAGTAAGGAGTCAGTTGACAAATAAAGTCATATATTCTTATTTGTAGATCTTGATCTTTAAATACTACATTGACCGTTTACAGATTTTTAATTTGTTATATTATATATCTACTTAAAATATGATAGTTTCCAACGAATAAACAAAATCGTAAAATTCAAATAAGTTATAACTTCATTAAAGTCGAATGATTTGTAATCACTATTTTGCTGAACACTTTCACTGTTTATTGTTGTTTTCCTCCTCTGTGATAATCTTTCCCATTAAAAAAACAAACAATACTTATTCCTATGAAAGTTTCGTCGATATAGATCTTTTATACATATTTCTATTGATGGCTCAGTTTGCAATTAAAGTTAATTTCTATCAATTAGAATTTTCAAGATAATAGCCCAACACGCAAAATAAAAGTAAGCATCGATAGTTATTATCAACATGGTCAACAATGTCTATAAGAAGTCGTCTGACACTTTTTTCTTCACATACAGAACATTTTTGCCACGTATCATTTGCCCTTCCCTTAACAGTGTAAGTACTTTGTATTTTATCCCATGTTCTATTTCTATACATGACGGCTATGTTGGCCAACTGTAGTGTTTTATTTAAACATTTTTTTTTGAAAGAATATGTAAGAACAATCTTAATTACAGTTGACTCAGTAATTTCAGGCGAGATTCTTTTTTTATTTTTTGAGTTTTCGGAATACAAACAGCAGAAAACGGACAACGAACGACAGAGGCTTATAATAGCCCACTCACCCAGGTTCAGTTCAGATGAGCTGGGAGGAAATGCATTAAACTAATATAGACTCATAAAAGTCAGATATGTGTTGGCCAGATCTTCTCAAATAATCTCAAGAATGTAAAATGAAAGTCATGTAGGTTATACAAATAACCATTTTTATGCTTAATATATAGTATGAATAATTTTCAATTTATTAAAGAGGTGTACTATTATCAATTGTTATCGTCAATATGTCAAACGTAAATGCACAGATGGACATTTTGATGTACATTATCATATGATATGTCAGATTAGGTCAGTGTATCAAGGATACAATGACAATCTGCGTAAACGCGAACAATAAATTTGCGTTAGCTTTTTATAAGAATTGAATTTTTAAATGCGGAAGAAAACGCGAAATAAACGCACGATAACTTTTTACAAAATAGAAGACGCGCCATTTTCGCGTCAACACAGAGGTGAACGCGAAAGTAAAACTCTTTTACTTTTAATGTCTTCTGAAATTCCGGAGTAACACGTAAGTTGTAATATTCTAGTAGTTAACGGAAACCACGTCCGTAAGTAGTCAATTGTTAATTCTAGACAAACTTAATTACGTACAACACATAATATAAAGTAAAAACTGAGAAACAAAAACTGTGGATGATCTCATGTGCTGTGAAAGTGTAAGCAGATCCTGCAGTGAATATAGCATCCGTCCTGTTGCTCATTTTAGTAAAACCCGTTGATAAGTCTTAATATGCAACAAAAACGTAATACATGACTGTATATACATAGACAAATACGCTAGTATTATTAAACACGCGGCCAAAGCCAATTAAAACAAGTTAATATATACTCACCTCTTCGGCCAATACAACCGAATAAGGACACAAAGCGTCTGTTCATCAGCAGTAAAGTAAATATAAAGTTATAATATTTAGAGTGTACACAAGTCTCAACACTAAGTAATTCCGTAAATTATGGAATATCTTGAACTCAAACAAATACATAATCTACTTTATACCTGGTAAACATATACATCTACAGGAATGGCTTCAATTACATGGAAAATAAATGATCTCAACTAATATTATTTTTAATTTGCTCTTTCTTATTTGGATGTGTTTTACATTCACATTTTATTACAAATTTTATAAATGATATATGCGTTCAGATAAAGTTTTGCTGTAGATCTTTAAAATAAAAACTTAGAATATAATTACTGGAAATATATTTTTTAGGACTAAAGGTACAAAATTATACTGCAATACACATTTTAGAAAAAATACATTTGCATCTAGTATGTTTATGATCATCAGATGGAACTACATGTATGAAACTTTTAGTTGCTTTGTGCTCAAAACATTTACAATTTATTGGTGAAAAGTGACTGTAACTTGTTTTTCATGTAGAAAAATTTTGATTCGTAGTTGCAATCAAAATACTGCATTATAATGTGTATTTCCATTTGTGTTGGACACATGTGGGAAGGGCTAACACAATTTTATTGGTCTGCAAAGTTTGTTAATCCTTTTTTCATTTGAAAGTTTTTAAAAAAGGAGCAATCTTTCAGCTGATAGATTTGTTCTTCAATCAGTAAAACAGAAGAACATTTTTTTTTAAATGTTTATGCCCCTGCCATATGGGACACAATACTTTTACCACAAATCACACATCAAGTTTAAATTTTGGTGGTGTCACTTGAACAGTTCAAGGGAATTGGCCCTTTACAAATACAAAAATGCTTAATTTTTCGTTTTGGTTCTCTTACTAAAGTTATTAGCATGTTATGAAACTTATACCCACTGCTTATACCACAAAACACAGATCAAGTTTGAAATTTGGTGGCGTCATATTAACCCCTTAAGAGTTATATCCTTTACGTATGAAAAATATTGCCGAATTTTCGTTTCTTTTCTCCAGGTTAGGTTTGCCTCAACCAAATTTTGGGACACATATACACAATACTTATCACCACAAAAAATCTGATCAAGTACAAGTTTGAATGTGCTCACTTGTTCCTTTCGTCAGTTACATTTTTTGTTATTCCCTTTATGACAATTTATGATATGCAAGCAGGGGCATCATCTGTGTCCCATTGACACTTTCTCCATTTATTTATCAAGGTTTCATTGTTAATTTAAAAATCAGTATAAATTGAACTGAAAGTAAAACCTGTGGTAAGGATGACAACAAATTTACATAAATTATCTTTCTATTAATTTTAATTGATACCTCAGGAACTGGTAGAAACTGCATTTTTTACAAGTTAATTTCAGATGAGTGGATATTTACAAAGGGGTTCTTTTGAACTGATTCAGCCTCTTTTTTTTTTATTGATGTGGCATAAGTAGACAACAATTAATCAATTCAACGGTAGGATAAGGTAAAAAAACAAATGACTGGAGAGGTAAAGAAATAAAAATATAAAAAAACAAATATACATTGTACTTAAACAGACTTTAAGACAACTTGTTTTTAAAAATGAATATGTCTTCAAACATGTAAAAACTTATTCCAATAAATGACGAAAAAGAAATTGTTCATTTTATAATTCTCGTAAGATAGTGTGATTAAAAAAATCATCTAATTGCTTCATAGTCAAGAGTTCTGTACACACAATGATACCAGAAGAAAACAAAGATAATGGACAGTTCAACAAATCAACAAACAACAAGTTGTCCAGACAGAAGTACAGGCACAAAATATGTTACCAGCTTTGCCTTAAAAGACCATGGTGAAACACAAAAAATACCCAAAGCAACAACAACAAGATAACTACTAAACTAAACTAAACAAGGAAATAAAAGAATATACATTATATTGAAAGTAGGGTCTACATGTAGTCAGTACAACAAGATGCTATTTGAGAAAGCCACATACATCTGGTTTACAATATGGTGCTAAACAAAATCCAAGGATCAATCTAAAAGTATAAACTGCAAAAGAACATAATCAGCAATGCAAGTTTCATCCACCATGAAAATGAGGTAAATATCTGTTGTATGGCTTGGGGTTATTTCATCTATAAACATCAATCGTTTGCAGCTTGCGACAGAAGTTGTATTACGCTTGACATAGGCAGGCATCTTGCAAAGGATTGTTGAAGGTGAGTCGAGGGACTCCTCATTTTTAACATGGTGAGTCCAACAGTCAGAAGATATTCAATTGCAACATAATGTATTATTTAGTCTCCATGACCTACTAGAGCAATCAAATGACATTACAATCAGATTCCTTTTAAACTCTTGCTATAAAATGATAATACAAGTGTTTAGTTTATAAAAAATATTTCAATCTTGATGTACATTTAGACTCACCATTTTTGAAAATGGTAGGTCCAGATAGATTGTCATCAGTCTATGACTTGTGAACTCGCCTTAGTGAGAACCCCGATTGGAATACAGAATTAACTGTAAACGGGTGATGTCAATGTTTACTTACTTCTTAAAAACTTAATATTTTAGAAGGTAAAAGACCTGTAAACTTTATTCTATGTATAAAGATGCCTTATAATATGACACATTTTACGATGTACATGTCAGTCTAGCAGGTTTTATTTGACCATAACCTCATTTACATGGTTGATTACTCAATGTATTGTTTGAGTGTAGATTTGTGTAATACTGTATGCAATAGATCAACTGTATTTGGTGTAAATATTTTATTATGTATATTTCAGTTCTGCAGGATTTATTTGACCTTGATCTCAATTGGTTTTTAATTTTAGTTTCATCAATTTTAAACAATAAGTCAACTATATTTGGTGTATAGAATGATTGTGAGGTTTTGATTATATGTCTGTCGTGTATCATATGACCTTCATGTTATTTTATTGGTTCATTGGTCAATATAAAGTTTTTTTGCTTAACTTGTTTTCTTGGATACTGTAAGCCATAGGTCAACTATATTGGATAAATGAAATGATAGTGAACATGTCTGTTTGGTAGGGTTCATCGGAATTTGACCTCATTTTTATGGTTCATTGGTCAATATAAAGTTTTCGTGGTTTTGCTGTTTCTTTCATACTACACACAATGTATAGCTTAGGTCATCTATAGTCGTTGTATGGAAGGATTGTATCAAACGTGTACATGTATAGTAGGCGAGACGTTTTAGTGTATGTAGTCGTTGACTGTTGCCGTGAACACTCCAAGGGCTAGGTTGAAAGTGTTAATTGCAAAAATGATCGACATGACAAGTTTTCGTTTCCAAATTAATGTTAATTTTCTTTTTTAAATAGTGCTGTTCTATTGAATTGGCTCCTGTATATGGAGAGCATTTACATAGTCGGTATTGTATGTGCATATATGCAATGTGAAGTCTAAGATTACAATGAACACATTGATTTTATATTTAATCAACTTTAACAGCAAAGAAACAGGTATATTACGCAATATAAGGTTGGGTTTGCTCATTGATGAAGAATGTACGATAACCTGTAGTTGTTCACAACCTTAACAAATTGCCTTTGGTTTCTGATGAATTGTTGTTTCTCATACCAGAATCCGCGGTAGGTCGTTACTCTTTGGAGCTAAATAAGTCGTATAATTTTTTCTAAGCACTGTCGAGTCTTTGTAATAGCTATATATAGGCGAATAGCAAGGTAATTTAATTTAATTTATGAATCATTTACAACAGCTTTTGTAGGAACAAAACAAAACTGTGAACTGTTTCTTTAAAAGTCCGATTTCATTTTTTAAATATTTTGTTTCTTCCGAACCAATGATTTGTTGGAGAAAGGTGTTAAGCATTGCTCCCGTAGTGCCTTGTAGTGTGTCTACCATAACCTGGTATGGCGAGCATAGAAGCAAGAGCGTTATAAAATGTTGTGACTGTAACATTTGCACGCATTTCATTGAGCCGGATGGTTCCTTGAAGGATACAGCTGGAGTTCCAAATAATGCTTCGCAGTTGGTATTTGTAAATTTTGTCCTGAATGTAGCATCCACTAGTTTATACACTTCGTGATCTTGTAGCTCATTTATTAATGTTTTGATAGAACATAAGTGTTGATCAGAAATGCCTTGACAACATTTGATATCAAGTTGTGTTGTAAAAATTAATTCTTGTTGTATTGACGTAGTGGCCTCTTTTACAAGGAAGATGACAGCGTTAGCTATAATACCTTCAATGTTCACACAACTGTCGTATGGCTCAGATAACCATGCCTTCCAACCACTTAACATGCTCATATTAGACTTGGTGCAAGACTTTTCCAAAGGTATTCCAAATTGATCAGAAAATCGGAAAAGAAGTAGTGGTCGACTACTTGGCTTTTTATTCATTATGACGTATCCTCTGGGTTTTCCTGAAAAAGAAAAAAAAAGATTTGAAACACACATATAAATGTATAAAAACAGTATATTTCAAATTGCAAATGTTGAATGTTGCTCTCGCTATATGTTATAAATAAACACATGTGCGCAAATGTAATGCACATAGGGTTTTAATACAAAAGTTACCTGTTGATTTGTCTTTGCTTTGCATAGCTTCAAATAATAAAGACGCGGATACCCAATGTGGAGGATACTTGAACCTAGCTGTATCCAATACGAGGACAAGATCTCGTTCTACATGATAACCACCAACAGGAGAAAAGTGTCCATCTCCAGTCTGAGAAAGTACTTTCCGGGAATATGACAATGTTATTAAGTAATTATCCTGCTTGGTATATTTAAGCAGAACTTCCCGAAAAGTTTCAAGAGTAGCATGTTCATCTACGATTATCATCTTGGTTTCTAAGCCATTGCATTCAGCAAGACACACAAACTGGCCTATATTGATACCATCTTGTTCTATTATTTTTACTGGAACGCAACAGTCCAACATATTCTCATGATACCATCTCCATGGTCCTTTCCAAACTTGTTCAGGATCAATTTCCAGCGCGTTCAATACCATGACTAGTGTACTCAATCCACAAAAAGCTGGCTCGTCTTGGGTACGAAACTGGGCAGCAAGCTTAAAATAACACTCCATATGTCCAAAATGCAACGCTTCCTGGAATATTTTCTTCCCTTCGGTTGATGAAAACGGAATGCATGAATCTGGAAGCTTACGCCTATAGAACTGTAGCTTTGGAGTATCTTTTATGTCTGACATGGATTTGTTGGTAACACCACCTTTTGCAACTGGTTCCATTATTCTTTAATGTTTTCCTTCAAACTGAAAAAAATACACAGAGTTTATAACATTTTAAAAGTAATTACTTAGTTGTTAAATGTCTTGCTGACGTCGTGGCATTTTAGAGCCTTCTTTGTACATATCAATGCAGCTCAGAAGAGTATTGCGAACTATATGCATGCCTTCATGAAAATGAAAGGAGTTGCTGGGACAACGCTAAAGAATACGTAAAAATATATCAAAACCATGATACTAATTTTACATATTTGAGATTGATTATTTAACATGACTGTTCCTTTCTCTGTGATGAGGGTTCTTGCGTTTGTGTGTGTGTGTTGTATTTCTGTCACGTAGTGCTGTCATTTTAGCAATATTTTGTTTAACATTATTATATAAACGTGTGATATATGATAGTTGTTATCAAATAGCTCGTTCTATGTATGATACTGTTTGGTTTTTTTTTAACTTCAGTGTTCCTGTTGTTCCTTTGTTTTCCTCTCACATTTGATGTGTTTTTCTCAGTTTTGTTTTATCTCGGATTTATGCCTTTTAAACAGAAGTACACTAATGTTGCCTATATTTATCAAATGATAGAAAGCTTGCTAGATAATGAGTGGTTCCAATTCGTTAATCCAGAGTCAATATACAAATCTTGCCGTACAGAATCAAAATACTGGCATAAGAGTACAGCATCTTTTTCAAGGAAAAACAACATGTGACCAAATGTAAATCAATTATAATATTCCTGTATTGAATACACCATAAACAACAGTTGAATTTTCTATATGAAAGAAACCGAGCAGATTGCTTTGTGGAGAAACAATGAACGAAATGATTTAAATTATGAGTAGACAAATCGATATCATTTTTTTCACAAGGACAAACATGTGACATATTGTTTGATTTATTCAACTTTATGATCCCGTATAACTTAATTTATGGTACTTCACAAATATTTGGTGTGGATTTAACATTTCATGCTGACTCTTAACAATATTTAGCTGTTACAGTTAAGATTATAACGATATATAAATACAAACACACATAATTTCATGAACTGATAACAGTGCCCGTAGGTCAGAATAATTTGTTTTTATCGGAGTGGTACTGCTTAATGAACACAGTTATCGAATTTAATTAATAGTTATCCCACGATGACGCGGTGTGTCAGTGTAAGATCACCCCGATGGCCGAGTGGGATAACTAATTTACATCCCAGCTGTTTTAGATTAGACGAAAAACCATTTACAATTCATAAAATCTAGTTTAGAACGCCACACAACCATTATAATATACTTTATACATTACTAAATGATTTATACCCTTTTCGACCCCCGAATACGATGAGTAGATATCACACAATGTCAACTCGCCCCACTGGCCAATCGGCCCAACCTATATCGCCACTTTATGACAAAAAATCTCCCACTCTTGTTTACCGACTCACCACACTTTCGAAAAAGTGTAAAATCAAACTGAACAATCACTGACAACTCACTTATTAACGAAAAGGGTTTAAACCCCACTGAATAAAGGTCTGCCAACTCGCCCCACTTATAAAAATATCTTGCTTCCTTTAAGTATGTTATATTACTAATAGTTCGTATCCAGTCGTCCTGGTGTAGTGGTTGTGTCGTGGCTTAATGTGCTAAAGGTCTTGAGTTCGAATCCCAGCATAAACACTGGATTTTTTCTACGTGAATTTTGATAGATACTAGTAGTCTTTTCCGTATAATTGTATATTTAATTATAAGTTTTATAGTGATTTTGACATTCCCGCCAAAATGTTACAGAACAAAGGAAAGCATGCAAAATAAAGAAACTCAAACTGGGGTGATCTGGTAGGGGTGATCCGGCTCAGATCACCCCTGTTAGAACAAAGGAGCTGGGATGTAAGTTATAACAAATGATATCGGATATGTTCCTTACGTCGTAACTACAATCCCCTTCCCTTTCATGAATTTGACCTACCGAATTAGACTATTTACCGGATTTGTAATCACATAAGCAACACGACGGGTGCCGCATGTGGAGCAGGATCTGCTTACCCTTCCGGAGCACCTGAGATCACCCCTAGTTTTTGGTGGGGTTCGTGTTGTTTATTATTTAGTTTTCTATGTTGTGTCATGTGTACTATTGTTTTTCTGTTTGTCTTTTTCATTTTTAGCCATGGCGTTGTCAGTTTGTTTTAGATTTACGAGTTTGACTGTCCCTTTGGTGTCTTTCGTCCCTCTTTTATAATAAACACAAGCCGTATTTGGCAAAACGTATCGGAATTTTCGTTTTAAAGATTTAAAACTTCGTGTTTTTATTTGTCACTGTTTTATTTATTCGAGCGCAATTCATGAGTCGTATGCAGCGCCACATATGGCGTACACATTATAAGATTGGTTTCCTTGATGATAAATTATGTTCAAAACATATCGTCATACGTGTATATAGTTAATAAATAGTTTTTACCTGTACTGAAGATGACCGTGTGTAGCTAAATGTAGTTATAAACAATCACAATCATCGAACTTGCTTGTGTGAGATCCGGAGTACACAATTATTAGGTCTTGTTAGTAGAGAGTTTTTGTTTATATAGTTTCAACGATTTTACATCCTGTTCTTTGCGTGTTTGTGTTGGTACAGTTATATACCTTCTACAAGTTCTAGCTTGCGAATTGTTGATTTTATTTGCCTTCTTTGTGAATCATGAATTCTGTCACATTTAAAATCTGATATATAAACAATTACTTGTATTATACCTCGTAGTTATTTTAATGTGTTAAAATCGATGGCCAATCGTGCTGTGTCAGCCAACCGTGATGATATCGATATCAGTCATTGATTGGAAGATGTTATCAAACTTTTAATTTGTATGACGTCACGCAATCGATATCAGTCATGGTTGCATTGCTAAAAACGAAAACGACCACCAAACCACAACACACATTCTAAGTGGTAAATGGTCATATTTAATAGTACCAATTAACGTGTGTAGGGATTCAGTTGGCAAATTCAGTCATATATAAAATTGAGAATGGAAATGGGGAATGTGTCAAAGAGACAACAACCTGACCAATTAAAAAACAACAGCAGAAGGTCACCAACAGGTCTTCAATGTAGCGAGAAGTTCCCGCACCCGGAGGCGTCCTTCAGCTGGCCCCTAAACAAATATATACTTATTTGTAGATCTTGATCTTAACTTGTTGATCATCTATACTACATTAAGCGTTTACAGTTTTCGAGTTTGATATATATCTAGTTAAAAAAAAAATTCGTACAATTCAAATAATTTATAACTTCACCAAGAGTAGAAGGATTTGTAATAGTTATGTTGCTGAACATTTTCACTGTTTATTGTTGTTTTCCTCCTCTGTGATAATCTTTTTCGTTAAAAAAAAACCAAACATGAGTAAAACTAAACAATACTTATTCCTATAAAAGAGGGACGAAAGATACCAAAGGGACAGTCAAACTCATAAAGCGAAAACAAACTTACAACGCAATGGCTAAAAATGAAAAAGACAAACAGACAAACAATAGTATAGATGACACAACATACAAAACTAAAGAATAAACAACACGAACCCCACCAAAAACTAGAGGTTATCTCAGGTGCTCCGGAAGGGTGATCCTGCTCCACATGTGGCAGCCGTCGTGTTGCTTATGTTATGACGAATCCGGTATAAATAGTCTAATTCGGTATGTCACATTCATGGAAGGGAAGGGGATTGTAGTTATGACTTAAGGAACATATCCGATATCATATGTTCTAGATATAATACAAGTACTTTGTATTTTACAATGTACCCCCATGTTCTATTTCTATACAAGGCGGCTATGTTGGTTGACCGCAGTGTTTTTTTAAACATTTTTGTTTTATAAAGAATAATGTAAGAACAATCTTAGTTTCAGTTGTCTCAGTAATTTCAGGCGAGATTCTTTTTTCTTTAAGTTAACGGAAGACGGACAATTGTAACAATTAAAAAAAATTGTAATTTGAAATATTATCTTTTACAGTGAGTTCCGATAATTAAAAAAAACCCGGATTTTCTATAAAAAAAATTTCAAGAGTTACTTGTACAAATATGGACTCACAAAAATGTTCCAACTATGACGGACATGCATTAATTCCATTTCTAAAAACCTGAATAGTATTTGCTCGTATCAACTCATCTCTAACTTCAGTTATGTGTTTATATATAGGAAGTTGTGGTGTGAGTGCCAATAAGACAACTCTCTATCCAAATAACAATTTAAAAAAGTAAACCATTATAGGTCAATGTACGGCCTTCAACACGGAGCCTTGCCTCACACCGAACAACAAGCTATAAAGGGCTCCAAAATTAGTGTAAAACCATTCAAACAGGGAAACCAACGGTCTAATTTATATTAAAAAAATCGAGAAACACATATAAATTACATAAACAAACGACAACTACTGCACATCAGATTCCTAACTTAGGACAGGTGCAAAAGACTAAAGTACTAAAGACCATTTTACTTTGAATATCTTCTGGAATTCCGGATTTACACGTAAGCTGAAAATAACTGAAAATGGAATAACAAGAAAAACAAACAGCAAACAGATAAATACAAGTACTCAAAACACAACATAAAATACTTTGTGGTAAATGCAGTCCTAATATTTTAGTATTTAACGAAAACCACATCCGTAAGTAGACAATTGACGATTTCAGACAAAGAAAAAAACACACAACACATATTATAAAGTTTAAGACTGAGAAACACAAACCCCACTAAAAAATGTGGATGATATCATATGATGTGGAAGTGTAAGAAGATCCTGCTGCAATTATATCATCAGTCGTGTAGCTCATCATGTTAGTGAAACCCGTTGATAAGTCTTAATATGCAACAACAAAAACAAAATACATGACTGTATATACATAGACAAATACGCTAGTATGATTAAATACGCGATCAAAGCCAAATGAAATAAGTTAATACAAACTCACCACTTCGACCAAAACAACCTCATACGGACACAAAGCGCCTCTACATCAGCAGTAAAGTAAATACAAAGTTATAATATCAACTTTGTACACAAGTCTCAACATTCCGTAGATTGTCGTATATCTTTATCCAGGTGTTAGTACTGTAACATTATCTTGAATAAGATAAAAGCAGTTGTATTTGTCATGATCCATGTCGTAGACGGTATAATATTTATCTTCTTTTTTTGTATAGTAATTTTACTTTTGTTATCAGCTATAATATCATCAGTCCTCATATTAAATTGATGTTTAAACATTTAAACATGACAACACGTCTGACCGTTGTTTATAACTTTTACCATTCATTTATAGCGTTTTATTTTGTCAATTTTTTTTTTAACTTCACCTTTTCATGTTTGTTTATTTCGGTATTTTAGTTATACTTGTTTTGGACCAAAATACAAGCTTGTATCCGTGATTATTTTTTCCCTGCTCCGTCACTGGCATTTATCGGTGAAAAGTTCAGAAAAATAAAACAATCGACTTGTTTTCTTCAAATGCAACCCTTGTTTATGAAAGTTTTACGAAGATAGTGCTGCATATTGATACCTTGAAAACTTGAACATTATCTTTTCTAAATGTTGCCTGCAAACGACGAAAAAACAATTATCAGTAAAAAAAAACTGTAAACCTGAACATTATTTTTCCCTCTGCTCTGGCTACTGTCGTTTGATCATGATGCGCAGAAGTATTGGTTTTCAATGAGGTTAATTTATTTAAATACTCATGAAGTAATGATAAAGGTATGCGTCTGAAAAACTGTAATTGTAGGCTGTATCTTTAGTGATAAGATAAGTACGGACAATTTTATTTTTTTCACAGTTTTTCTCTTGATACTCTCTTTTATCATTTCCATACGGTTCTAACTCTTGTCGTTTGGATTTTTAATGGTGCTTTCCCATAATAAATAGATCAAGAACGGCCCATCATATAATAAGCTGTGTTAGTTTTGAACTCCTCTGGATCGGTTGGTAGGGTGGTACTGAAGCCTACTGTATCAGAAGTCCCGGAATCGCATCCCGACTGGTACGGTTATTATTTATTAAGTTAAATCATGCTCTAAGTTTATATAAGTTAAAGAATTTAAAATTTCCGCCAAAACGCATCTTATATGACTAATGTTTATGTATTTTAACAAATGTAAGAGGTTGAAAATTGAAATCAATTGATCAACTTTTAGCAACAAGTATAGCGTTATCTATAATTCTAATGCAATTTGGATGAAACAATTTTTTTCATTGGCTAAAAGTTGCCGTCAAATCCACAGTTGACCAGGCGTAACGAAGGAGGGACCCGCCATTTTGAATTGATGAATCAACAAATGTTCGATTTCTACTATATAATCGAAAATAAAACAATACCTACCTCGAATTCACCGAATTTTATCCGAATTTGAAGCGTACAGGTAACGTCATAACCACCAGTTTGTAAGTTTTCAGTTGTATGGCGTCACGTTTAGACATGGCGTCTTTGTGCCAAAATCATTTATGAAGTTTTGCGGATTTTTTATTTGACAAATTAAGACATTTTTTCAAGTTTTATCGTATTTTTTCTTTTTGTAATGCATTATAATCGGAATAACAGTACTGTATAGTTGAAGAGTTGCCACCGTCAATTAAGAGATAACTGTATTGTATTTGAAGCTTTAAGGACGTCCATCGGTAGTTTTACTGTCGCAAATTTAGTTTACCTGGCGACGCGGAGCGCTACGCGTCGCCAGTAAAACTGCATTTGCGACCGTCAAATCTACAATTGACGGTGGCAACTCTTCAACTACAGTACTGTTATTCCTTAATTCAAATGCAATTAGTTTGTAACGATACTTTTCATTGGACGCTGACAAATATTTTGAGGGGTTAGATTCCACGTTCTACCAGTCCGTAACTAAGAAAGCGGCCATTTTGAATTTCCTTTTTATGGGGTATGTTATTTCTCAAAAAATAAACAAGATAGTCACATTTTAAGCCTCAAAACCTTCTTTTTGTCCATATTTAAACCATTCTGAAGCGTACGAAAAGTAAAAATACGTGTAGTATTCATTTTTGACATCCAGAGTATACATATGACGTCATATTGTTTAGATGCTAAATACGATGCAACAGTTTCGCGGACTTTTCATTAATGCCATTTTTTACCAAAATATTTATTAAATGACATTTATTTTAATATGTGGCATTAGAATGGAGATAACTGTATTGTATTTTAAGCTTGGCCTTCGTAAAACTTGATTTAACTGTCGCAAATATCCGTCACAGTTACCTATCTCCGCTCCGCGTCGCTAGGTGAACTCAATTTGCGACAGTAAAATCTACGTTTTACGAAGGCCAAGCTTATAATACAATATAGTTATCTCCTAAATAATATGGAAGGATCTATTTGGTCCCACGGGTTGTTAATTATAATTGTGCTAAATGTTGCAGATATGTTGAAAGAAAGCAACATACATTCATGTTTTATAAACAAAACAACACAGAAACGATATTTACATTGCAAATTAATTATCGGATTGAGGAACCCAGATCAATCCATTGAATTTCGTCGATGTTTCCGTTA
Source organism: Mytilus trossulus (assembly GCF_036588685.1). Classification (NCBI taxonomy): domain Eukaryota; kingdom Metazoa; phylum Mollusca; class Bivalvia; order Mytilida; family Mytilidae; genus Mytilus; species Mytilus trossulus. The sequence continues at coordinate 50,930,331 of NC_086382.1, forward strand.
AGGCAGCAACCATTTGATTTTCGGGGGGGGGGGGGCTATAATACCCGTTGTCCCCTCCCAAACACATGAATTCATCTCCGGATTTTGGTGGAATTCCTTTGCTATGTCTTTAATATTTTTCTATGTTTGAGTTTGCGTTCTGTTTTTTGATCTTTTGATTGTGTTTCTTTTTTTTCATGCAATTGTCAGTTTGTTTTCTACGGAAGCCCATAGGGGACCTAAAAAAAATATAAATTATTTCGTTATCTCAATATATATATATCGTTATTTCGATATAATTAAATCGATACTTCGATATAATTAAATCGTTATCTCAATATATTTATATCGTTATCTCGATAATTATTTATTTTGTTATCTCGATATAATTATATCGTTATCTCGATATTTAAATCGTTATATCGATATATTTATTTCGTTATCTCGATATAATTACTACATATAATTGCAATTTTTGTCTCGCCAGCGACGAAAGTCGCAGTGTGCGAGACTTATAGATTATCGTTGATCATCTCAACGAGATTGCTTTTCTCGCGTGAGCTGGAACAGCGAAAGTGAGAAAAGCAATCGAGTTGAGATGACCAATGATAATCTATTTATCGCTATTTTACCTATGACGACGTTGTCAATTTCATGTCAATTTCGTTAGCAACGCCACGTGCATGCTTAGTTTCTAGTGATAATTTTTCCATCTCAAGCGAGAAGCATGATATGAAAATTATCACAAAAAAAGATGAAAGGAAAAATGCACAAAATAGCGATAAATAGGTATTACTATCAGGTGGCGTAAACTATTTGTTTAAAGCTTTATATTTCAGAAGCCAGAATACCTGAATGCTTCATATCTTGTATGCATATACCTTATGTTACGAAGTTTCCGTCTGTCATATAAAAAAGGGGAGGGTTGGGATCCCGCTAACATGTTTAACCCCGCCACATTCTGTATGTATGTGCCTGTCCCAAGTCAGGGGCCTGTAATTCAGTGGTTGTCGTTTGTTGCTGTGTTACATATTTGTTTTTCGTTCATTTTTTTGTACATTAAGTAGGCCGTTAGTTTTCTAGTTTAAATTGTTTGACATTTGTGATTTCGGGGTCTATTATAGCTGACTATGCGGTTTGGGCTTTGTTCATTGTTGAAGGCCGTACGGTGACCTATAGCTGTTAATTTCTGAGTCATTTGTTCTCTTGTGGCGAGTTGTCTCATTGGCAATCATACCACATCTTCTTTTTTATATTTATATGTTGGTTTATGTTTTGTTGCACCTAATCTGAAGAATCACATGAGCCGCAGCCAATGCCATCATCATGCATCCGTCTTCCGTCCATTAACCGTTTAGTTTAATAATCTTCTTTGGAACCACTATGGGTATTCAGGCATATAGTGTTACATTTGTCCGTCCGCCCGTCCGTACGTACGTCCACCAGGGGACATTGAACCTTCTGTTTGGTAGATTTTCAAGAGTTTTCTATAACTACTGAATTGATTTGATTGAATCTAATTATAAGTAAATATGTTCTTACCAAAGTCCTTAACAAGTGTTGTTACTTTTTGAGCCGATCCGAAATTCAAACTGTCTGGCCACTAGCGGAGGTCAAAATTTGCATTGAAACCCTATGGAAAACCACATTTGCATCTCCCTTTTTGGGAATCGCTAATCAGAATCGAACAAAACTTGATATAGGTGTTCACTATATAGGTCCTGTTGTTACTTTGTAGTGGATTCGTTAAACAAGAGTGCACACGCTGAAATGTCTCGCCTGCTTTACTAACCATGATTGGTTTAATGTTGATAGTCCTAAAGATAAAGTTTCACTACAAGTATCACATATATAAACTTTAAATTATCATTGATCCATAAAAATGAGGTCAAGGTCATATAACTGTTGCTTATAGTACTTAAAAAACAGACTAAAAAAAAAGAAAAAAAAAGAATACATTAACCAATGAACCATAAAAATGAGGTCAAGGTCAGATGAAACCTGCCAGACTGACATGTTCCCGTTACAGTCATTCCATACACCACATATGGTTGACCTACTGCTTATAGTATTTGAGAAACGGACCTAATCACGTAATTTTAACCTTGATCACTGATCCATGAAATGAGGTCGAGGTGAGGTGAAACTTGTCTGACAGACTTGAAGACGTTGCAATGAACCCATATACCAAATATGGTTATCCTATTACTCATAATAAGTGAGAATTTCATATGAAGTATTTTTTTTCAAGCAGTCAATGAACCATGAAAATGAGGTCAGGGACAAAGGACATATGACAGACGGAAACTTCGTAACATAAGGTATATGCATACAAGATATGAAGCATACAGGTCTTCTGGCTTCTGAAATATAAAGCTTTAAACAAATAGTTTACGCCACCTGATAGTAATACCTATGTCTCGCATACTGCAACTTTCGTCGCAGGCGAGACAAAAATTGCAATTATATGTAATTATATCGAGATAACGAAATAAAAATATCGATATAACGATTTAAATATCGAGATAACGAGATAACGAAATAAATATATCGAGAAAACGATGAAATTATATCGAGATAACGAAATAAATATATCGATATAACGATTAAAATATATCGAGATAACGATTTAATTATATCGAAATAACGATTTAATTATATCGAAATAACGATAAATATATTGGGATAACGAAATAATTTTATTTTTTAGGTCCCCTATGGGCTTCCGTAGTTTTCGACTTGTGAGTTTGAATATCCCTTTTTTATATTTTGCCTTTCCTTGACGTCATGTAACATTGAAGCTACCGAGAAATTCTTCGATAAAACGGGTGTCTCTTCGTTCATACATACATGCTAATTATAAAAATATTACTAGTAATTGCATATTTCCAGTATTGTATAAAATATCAAAACATGAAGTATTGATCTATATTAATATTCTTGTAATTGTTATAAAATAATAAAATACACCAAATAACATAATTACAAACCAAATCTCTATTTTTATATATATTTTTTTTAATTTACCTGTGACGTTACTTTTTGTGGCGTTTATACATTCGTGTGACGCACATATTGTAGTTCTATTATGCTGTTTCTGTGTACTGCCCTCAATTATTTTAAGTTTTCGTTGTTATTCTATGGTTTACATATTGAATGTACTTTATATTATTTATCTATGTATTTCTTTGTTCTGAGTGTTGCATTTATTTATACTATGTTTTCCTTTAATGCAATGTTATGATTTAGCGGTATCCTTAACGTTGCCATAAAGCGTGAGGTTAAGCTAGCCACAAACCAGGTTCAACCCAGGATGTTTTCTTAATATGTCATGTACGAAGACAGGAATATGGCAGTTGTTATTTTATAATTGGTTTCTTCGTATTTTGCATTGTCGTTTGTTTTTGTTGCACATCAGTGTTTCTGCTGTTTCTTTATTTCCCTCGGTTTAAGTCTGTAGCCCGTATTTGTTTTCTCTCAATCGATTTATGACTTTTGAACAGCGGTATACTACTGTTTTCTTTTAAAAAAAATCATTTTCTATTCTCTTGTTTCATTTAAAAGTCCATTGTCAATGTATTGAATAAAGGCAACAGTAGTATACCGCTGTCCAAAACTCGTAAATCTATGGACAAAAAACAAAATTGGGGCAACAAACTAAAACTTAGGGAAACGCATTTAATTTAAGAGGAGATCAACGACACAACATAAAAATGTAACACACACATATACGGACTAAGCATTAGACAAAATCCGATGAGAATAACAAATACAACATCAAAACCAATTTTGGATAGAAAAGTACCGTGACACGTCTTATAGTAATGTGAAGTCACACTCAAATATAAGAGAAAAGATGACCTAACCCAATCATATAAATATCTCAAAAAGTTTATCTTATGTGTCCGAGCATCACTATTCATTGACTTATTTGATGACAAAAGCCCCTTAAGTTCCATATGTGCTAACTAGTAGTAGAACAAGTTGATTTCAGACATTTAATACAACAGCTCAATCCCTAGGTAAATGAACGACATATTAAAACAGTATTTTCAATCAGTGTGTCGTACTTGCATTATTTGATATTTAATTACAATAATAAACAATATTAATATATTTCACACCATTAACTTAATCTGCAATGATGAAGTTCATGATGTAGTTCTTGATTTATTTGTTTGTATTTCTCATAGTACCATGGACTTCATCATGGTATTATTGACCGAGTCAACTATTTATCTCAAGGTCCATAGTTCAGGCCTTGAAGGCATAAAACTTTGCTCAGTGCCTGGAGCACAAAAATCATGCTCGAAACATGAAATCCAGCAATTTGATTGGTTGATTTTTGAGTCTGAGTACAAAAATCATGCTCGAATGTTTTATGACCGTGAGGCCAGCTTTCCGTCTGTTTAACCCTTATCAAATATTCCCAGCATTTTCTACACAGGACTTTACTTAAGCATGTTAAGTCCCAAGTCAATCAGAGATTCGTAAAAGTAGAATATCGGAATGGTGTTCAGCAATTTGACTGTTTAGTCAGTATGACATATCCTCTTGGTTTCCCTGAAAAATAAAAAAAGTGTTGTTGTAGTTTTCGATTCTTTAAGGCATAACTTTTGTTCGCTCAATATTAAAGTTCTATTTATATTATAAACAATAACAATATAAAACCTATTTATATATTCTTTCTAATATTAAACGTTCCTATAAGTAAAATTTTAGATCAGGGATATATCATAATATAATGATTTCCTTTCTTTCTGTTAATGAATAACGATGCCTGTTCACGGTTCATCGTCGTATCGATATGTGCTTTCGATAAAATCGTCGCCAAAGAGCCAGAACTCCGATAAGGAGTCGAGAAACGATTTTAGTCATGTTGTCATATCATATATCGTGTCTTGTTGATCATTTCTGCTATTTAGACTTTCTATCCATCAATCCATTTAGCCAAAAATACACTAAAATTTGGTAAAAATCATCATCAAAGAACAATTACTAAAATGAGTAATCGACTGACGATGTTTGTTAAAATCCAGTTTTCTGTCTCATTATTTTTAGAAAAATCTAGAAAAACGCAAAGGAAAAAGGTTAAACATCGTCATTAAATATAAATAACTCCAAATAGGAGAGGAGTCTTCAAACGATTTTGGTCATAATATTATAGCAGTTTGTGTTTATTTTAATCTATATGCCATCTCATTAAAAGAGGGGCGAAAGATATGTTGTACCGACTTTCTGTGCTGCGTCTGATGACTTTTGGCACCTGGTGTAAAACAAGAGAAAGTTCTAATAAATATAGATGTTTATTTCTTGAAATCAGTAATCAAAGTGCTACAGGTTTTACACAACAAAATAGCAAGTCTCACTTGATAATAAATTTAGAATTTCACAAATGAACTAAGTTAAGGGACATAACTCTATGCAAATTTTAACTAATTAAATAAAACTTGCCCAAACTCTATTTTATCAAGTGAAACTGCTTTACAAATCTTTAATACGTACAGGTTAATGCATAATACAATATGTTAAATAAACTGAATCCTTTCAACTAAAATGAATACTTAATTTCAAATGTTTTGCATAATAACTTGTTGCTATGGAAACAATAAACTTTTAAAATCAATGAAATCTTTGCCAAACTATCTCTATATTTAATCGCAAACACTCTAATACCAAATACAATTTATTTCTGAATAAATTGTTATGTAATATAACTTTGCCTAATTCTTAAACAGTATTTACTCTTTTTACAAAATATTAAAATAAAGAATATATACCAATGTTGCTAAGCAACAAACATGTACATCGGTCATGAGTTCCGTGTATGTGTGTAATATAATAAATTAACTAAATTCAATTTAAATATAAGTTCAAAAGTCAATTCAAAATGTTCAAACAATTTTGTAAACAAACTGAAATCATGTGGACAAGTGTCGCTTTCCAAAACTTAATTTATGAAATAAATAAGCAATCTATATACAAAAATATAAAAACACAACTTACAGAGTAATAAAGAAGAAAATAAGGTTTCATGTCTATGTTATTTAGCTTTCGATCTAACTCTATAATCATTGCTTTCTCAACAAAAGACATTTCTCCCGGCAAATAAAAATTTAAAAGTATCTCCCCTGGAAATTATGAATTGCTAAAGACAAAATTTTAATATAACAGATATAAGAGTGACAGTCAAACTCGTACATTGGAAATAACCTAACAACACCATGGCTAAAAAATGAAAAGACAAACAGTAGTACACAAGACACAACATAGAAAAATTAAGACTTAACGCGAACCCCACCAAAAAAAGGGGGTGATCTCGTGTGCTCCGAGAGGGTAAATGCTTCACATGTGGCACCAATTATTACAAATCCGGTAAATAGTCTTATTAGGTATGTCTTATACGTGAAAAGGGAAGGGTATTGTAGTTACGACATAAGGAACACATCCGATATCATCTGTGAAACGGTTATTCCATAACAGTCAACCATTCATTGTAATACGTTATTCTGATTGGCTAATTGCACATCACATGTTATTCCGTAAGCAATTGCATGAGACAATAACATTTCATTCATGATGACACGAGGTCCCACAATAAAGTGCACAGGTAAATTTAAAAAATTAATAAACTTCATGAAAATCGTGTTTTTATAATCCTAGCTAAAAAAAGGTAATTATAAGTATTGAATGCTTCTTTTTGTAACTTTATAGGGTTGTAAAAGCATTGACCGTGAGTACATTTTTAGAATGAAGCGCTTCCGCGCTTCATACAAAATGTACTTCGGTCAACGCTTTTACACCCCAATAAATTTACAAAAAGAAGCATTCAATTCTTAAATGAATGATTTCAACTCCACCATTTAGAACAACTCTTGGTTACCTTGTGAGCAGCAATCGTCTATCTGGTAAATCATAATAGGAAATACAAGCTCTGGAATATCGTATCAATTGGGAGATATATTAACGATCGAGGTGACCTCTAAAGGCTTCCAAGACATATAATCCGATATTAACATAGATACATAGATATAAAATATCTTATGTTGCTGATCACCTTTTCCATTCAAAGTTTCTCTCTATCTGTTAAGTTTTTTGTAAATATCAGGCAATAATTAAGGAGCCGTCGGACAATTTCGACCATACCATATAAAGAAAATGCAGAACTTTTGCAATAACTGTTTTTTTTTTAATATCATTTCCACTAAATTTCCTTTTTCAATGTATCAAGTGCACTTGAATACGAAATGAACTTGCGCTAATTTTCATATTATCAAATTACATATTATGTATATATGTTTACCTTCTGTATATCAGTGCTTTTAAAAAAATGTAACCTTATTTATAATATAATATGGATAAACAGAACTAGTGTCACACAAAGCAAAGTTGAAAAATAAGTAGTGTACTGCTAGTATTCATTCTTATGGACTGAACATGACAGTGTAAGTGTTTTTCTACCATACCTGCAGAAAATCAACCAACAGTATTAGAGCTTTGAAAGGCCTTCTGAAATATTGTCCAATAAATCATCGGAGATTATTTGTTCGACATTGTCAAAATCAGTGTACATACAACTTTAATTAAGCTACGGAGAACAAAAGCAACACACATAAGAAGCTGACATAATTCAGAAAAAAAATTGTGCGGTTGAAAAAAATTACACAAATATTCTCTTATAAGCTCAGTTAATGTCGGTCCTTAAATATGTCGAGAATCATTCTTAAAAAAAATGAAGATTTTATATAAGAATAACCGCTAAAGTATCCCTCTTTTTTTCGACAATGATACTAGACATTGACCGGGCTGAATTCCGGGCACTTTTCAATTTTCACTTTTCATTATTTAAAATTCATGAATAGTGAACTGTGTTTTTTGCACTATTCACTAAGTTTATTCAAATTAAATAACTAAAATACCTGTTTGTATATATTTAAAAAAAGAAGATGTGGTTTGATTGCTAATGAGACAACTTTCCACAAGAGACCACAATGACACAGAAATTAACAGCTACCGGTCACCATACGGCCTTCAACAACGAACAAAGCTCATACCGCATATATAGTCACCAAATACTAACGACCTGAATAATGTACACAAAAAATGAACAAAAACAAATATGTAACACAGAAAGAAAAAAATACAACCACTGAATTACAGGCTCCTGACTTAGGATATGCACATACATACAGAATGTGGCAAAGTTAAACATGTTAGCGGGATCCCAACCCTCTCCTAACCTGTGACAGTGGCGAAACAATACAACATAAGAACCAACGATAAAAATCTGTTATAAAAGGCTTAACTCATCGGATGGATACATATAAAAATACATATATAACAAAAACAATAGAGTGGAAGTGGCCGGGTACTTGTACATCCCAACAACAAAACAAACGTAAGTGAACTTTAGTGAATGCGGAAAACATTTAAATCCTCTTAGAACAAGGTTAGAAAATGTAGATCAAATGACCATAATGGTGTGAAGATACTGCTTTGTATAAAAGGTCGTGCTGGGCAATATGATTGAGAGTTACGTCATTTCACGTCAGTTTTGTGATAGTCATTATCTAAACATAGCACCACATATTTTATGTCATAAAGATGAAGATCATGATATTTACCTGTTAACTTGTCTTTAGCCTGCATAGCTTTAAAGAGTAAAGAGACAGGAACCCAATACGGCGGGTATTTAAATCTAGCTGTATCCAATATCAGAACAAGATCTCGACTGGGATGATAACCACCAACTGGAGAAAAATGGCCATCTCCTGTCTGAGAAAGAACACTCCGGGAATACGACAATGTGATCACAGATTCCTCTTGTTTTGTATAGTTGTGAATAACCGCTCGGAAAGCTTTTAGAGAAGCAGTTTCATCAACATATGTCAACCTTGTTTCAAGGTAATTGTTTTCAGCCATTGCTATGAATTGGTCCATAGTAATTCCCTCTTTTTCCATAACAGCAATGGGAACACAACAATTCAACATGCTTTCATGATACCATCGCCATGGCCGTTTCCAGACTTTTCCAGGGTCTATTTCAAGAGCGTTTAACACCATAACCAGTGTACTTAGTCCACAAAAAGCCGGCTCGTCTTGGGTACGGAACTGTGAGGCTAGTTTGAAATAACATTCCATATGACCAGATAACAATGCTTCCTCAAAAATTGTTTTCCCCTCTCTCGATGAAAATGAAACACACGAATCTGGCAGTATACGTTTGTAAAACACAGGTCCCGATTCGGGTTGCGAGATAAATTCGTCTAATATGTGCGCCATCAGTGATCTCTCTGTTATACTGGAAATATAAAGCTTCATGAAAAAATGGTGATCTAACTTCGACTACTTTCAAGTACTATAACGTAGGAGGAGTGTATTTAATTTAAATGTTGATACCTGTTGATCTTCGAAAGAAATAAAAAAATAAGGAAAATAGTTTAAATCTTTTAAACAGTAATACTCACTTAACATTCTGAATCATACATATTTTTTTTACAGTTAATGTATTCTATAGAAACTAAGGATTTGTTACATAATATAGAAATTCTGGATTCTACCACTGTGCATGTTGGTTTACTTTGTTTTGAATTTTAATTCCTTAGATATATGATTTAAATATGATTATCAAACAAGAATAAACTTGTTCCTGACCTTTTTGACAGCTTTATACTTAATTATTTATCTATACTTTAATATACCTGACACTTATCAAATGAAATAAAATGGGATGAATATTATATAAAAATATGTAACTTAAAAATATCTACGTGATACTCTAGCAATACCCGTCTTAAAATCAGCCAAATACTGTAATGTGTTATTCAATTAAAACAAGCAGGTCGTACTTTTCAAAGATTTTATTTTAACGTTGTGTTAACATAGTCAATGTGTTTACCAAATTGTAATTTCAAAACGAAAGTCAAATATTTCCTTGGTTTTTCAATTATTATATTTAATGTTTTGATTAACATTAAGTAGTATCTAATAAGGGAGAAAAAAGTCTACGGTTCTTTTACTCCTATCCGTCTCCATGTCTACTTCACATGTGCCTTTTATCCTTTTCCATGTCCGCAGTTTACTCCGGTTTCACACACTGAACAATAAAATATCAATGAAAAATATTGCAACGTACTTAATGTAGCCAGAGACCATTGGCGAATCCAGGGGGGGGGGGGGGGGGTCCGGCGGGTTGGAACCCCCTTTTTTTGACGATCAATGCATTTGAATGGGAGCATACAGTTGGACCCCCTTTTTACTCTGGGTTTGGACCACCCCCTTTTTTTTAAATGGCTTGATCCGCCCCTGGAGACATAGAATATACTGTATATAATTGAATTATATGTCTCTGATAATGTAGTTTATTATAAAAATATGTACACCTACCAAGTTGGAAATTTAAAAGCAACCTACCTCACAATACAGAAAAGATATTCAAGTCAAATCTTCATTTGCCAAAAGCAAACAGAAACCCTAAGAAACATCCGTCATTGTTACCTTCTCTAAGAGCATCAATACATCACAAATATAAACCCGCCAATTAACGCTGTGCGTCTTTCGCGGGGAAAAAATTAGCTGCATTTGGTAAATATGCTTTTTTCTATTCGTACTTGCTGTGGAAAAATAGTTCTTTTGTTCTTGTTAGCTTATCGTTTTCCGTACAAAAATGTCAACACTATATCGAAGTCAACATATATAATTGCTAAACATCCAGTCTGGTGATTTATTTCATTTTATATCTCCCTTTTTGTGGTCATTTGGAAGGTATACATGCTAGACAGACATCCCGACGTAATAAAATTCTTGACAATACCGAAGGCATACTGACTAATTTACGGAGAGAACAAACTTATATAAATGGTAAAACTGAAGTAAACAAATGAGTATTAGTGCGTTTCCAAATGACGGTTGGTTGGTATACAACTGCAATGTTTTTTACACTTACCACTTTTGGTTCTTTTATATGTATAACCATGTAGGCCACTCATTGATGTTGGTACAAATTAATCATGTGATACCTGCTATATTAATGTTGCGATTCTGTTAATACTAGAAGTTATTAATAAAGGAATTCATTTAAGTTTGTCGTCTGGGACTTAAGGCGAATAAAAATAACTCAGTGATTCTTGAGTTGTATATATATAGAGATGAAATTGAACGTTGAAACAAGCCATCATTTTTTACAAATTGTTTTTGGTAGGCTTATTTCTAGTTGAATTGGGTATAAATTTACAATTAAATGAATTGATAATAGTAATGATACCAAAAGTATTAGTGAATTGTGATCCGTTGGGATATTTCAAGAAGAAATATTTTTTTTAGATAAATTAATAACTATGAACATTAATTTATTTATCTTGTAATTATGTCGATTATTATTTTAAGAAGAAATAGCTGCGTCATGAGCCGTACACCCGTCGCTTTGAAGAAATAGCTGCGTCATGAGCCGTACACCCGTCGCTTTGAAGAAATAGCTGCGTCATGAGCCGTACACCCGTCGCTTTGAAGAAATAGCTGCGTCATGAGCCGTACACCCGTCGCTTTGAAGAAATAGCTGCGTCATGAGCCGTACACCCGTCGCTTTTCAAAGAATTACGTTTCACAACTCCCAATGTCATTTCAGAAATTTGTGGAAAAAAACAATTCACAAAAGTTTCTTTAAACTGCTTTTAAAATCCTTCTGAGTTCTTGTTTGAAAATTGTGAAATCCTGTTGATTCAATGAGTAAAGCCAAACAACTCGGAATTTTGGTGAAAGCGTTTTAGCGTTATTTTCCGAAAACGGGGTAAAAACTTTTTAACGAATAAAACCCTATAACCTAAAAAAACGTAAAATCTAGAATTTATAAAAATTGAAAGGGAGCTCAAGTTTATAGATATCATAGGATTAAACGCCTTTTTCAAGTTATTTGTTGCAAATATGTTTAGCAAAACCTTTCATATTTCCTCTACAATAAAAAAAAAAACAAAAAAAAACAACACACCTGTCACTTTAAAAATCACTTAGTGGTCTTTCTGCTTTTATTTTTTTTATTTTTTAGAGTTTGAAAACAAAATCTTACCTTTCATCATAAAATACAAGGTAAACCTCCGGGAACAAAGTGGTCACTATGAAACTTGACTTTTCTGTAAAATGTATAACACCATTTACATATTATCAAATTAGAAAACAGTTACATACATGTACATAGTTGTAGATAACATATGTCGAAACAGATCTATATAATGTACAATAATTCTATGCAGGTGTGAACATAAAAATGACATTAACTCGGAGGACTGACTTTCACATTGTTTTACGTACACAAGTTAACATATTGTTTTCTAAAATGAGAAATACATGTAGTCATTCATGATTCAAAATAGTCTTCAAAACCATTTCTCACTTATTTATTATTAAACATAAGATTTCAACCTATTTTATTTAATTACACAGTGAAGCAAATGCATATTCAGAAAATATGAATAAATCTATGCTAAGAGCAGCGTAATGGTAATACTAATGGACTATGTCGTGGACCCTATTCAGAAAATAGTGTGGTCAAAACGTAAAAAATTTCTTTAAATTGTATCATAATAGCTGGACATTTAAAAATCATGTGTTCAGCCCAGACTATTGAATCATGTATATTTTGCAGATTTTTCAAACCTCTTGATCTGCACATTTGTAATATCAAGATAATTTAAAGTTAAAAAAAACCAATTATACACATTCTTACATTTTAAAATTTAATCCTTCCAAATGACATTTCTTACACATATAACGAACTACAGTCTAAACTCAGCCACCATGGACGTTTTTTATTTTATTGCGGTGAATAACGTATTATATATATATATATATATATATATATATATAAAAGAAAATGTGGTATGATTGCCCATGAGACAACTATCCACAAAAGACCAAAATGACACAGACATTACCAACTATAGATCGCCGTACGGCCTTCAACAATGAGCAAAGCCCATACCGCATAGTCAGCTATAAAAGGCCCCGATAAGACAATGTAAAACAATTCAAACGAGAAAACTAACGGCCTTATTTATGTAAAAAAATGAGCGAAAAACGAATATGTAACACATAAACAAACGTAATAGTCCCAATCCGAAACATTTTATAATATGAAAATGCTGGAAAATATGTAGAATTTGTATAAACTATAGGTCAAAACTCTATTTTATGCTTATTTAATGTTACATATTTCACATTTTTTGTCGTCGTTTTCTCTGTGTTCGTTTCATACTTTATAGATTTAATTTTGATGTGGATTTTTTGTCGAGCCTTCGACTTAAGTGAAAGAAAGCGAGTTTTTATGAAAAGATATTTTAAACACGTTCGTATAAAACTTCTTTTTAAAGCGCATTTTACAGTTGCCGTCAACTTTGTGCACGCCGTCATAGCATTATTATTTTCAGTAAGGAATCGAATATAAAGCCATCCGAAAGCAACACCCTTGCCAAAGATAAGGTTCATTTGGCTGGGATATGAATGGCTTTCCTTTGCGCCTCTATCTAATGAAGTTATTAACCTAGACATCCATGAAAAAGATGTTCAAAAGCACGTTTTGCCCAATCAACAATCGCGTTGTATTACAACTTGGAATACTTTTCTTTTTATTTATTCATTTTAAAGCCATAATTGAAGAACTGGAATGAATTGTGCCACCAGTTAATTGCAAATGTCGTTTGGTGTCTGGTAGAGTGTTGTCTCATTGGCAATCATACCATAAATATTATTCATATATCTCATGTAGAAAGTAATTAAAACATAATGCTAAAAAGTCAAAACTTACCTGGAATTATTTAAGGTTAAATTCTACAAACTCAGTTTGAATAGTTAGGCAAAAAGATGCTATTTCACTATGGAAAACTATTGTTGGTATATATTTATGGAAATACTCATCATTTGTAAATGTATGACCCAGCTTCAGATTAAATATAGCAAGCCTTTTACGAATTAACTTTTTCAATTCACGAAAAGCGTAGCTTTGTTCTATTTCATTTTGAAATTGTTTTATATGAGGAAATGTGATATTGAGCAAAAAGGTGTGGGATCGTGGTCATCTAATGTATTACCTGCTGGTCTATGAAAATACCGAATAACTTTATTATGTAGTTTCCAACAGATTTGAAAAAATGTTGAATTAGTATTCATTACTTATTTCACTGGTCAAAAAAGTTCAAGAGTGTCAATGAGATTAGTTTTCATAAGACACTCACCTTAAGCTTGATAAGTTGAAGGCTATCGTCAATCATGTGACATGCAACAATACAAAATGTAACCTACATGGCGCATTTAATAGGCCATTCAGTTTTCGTCCATTATAATCAGTATTTGGTTTCATCCGGATTGTGTTATTTTCCAGCCCAGGATTCAGCACTTTTGGGTTAAAATGAAATACCTTAGAATTTGATAGCTTATAAACTGTAAATATACTGTTTATAAAATACAAAACTTTTCCAAACACTAATATATATAAGGTTTTTCTACTCCCAGGCCTAGATTTCATTATTGAAATTTGGTACACGTTTCTGAATTTCCAACTTCGTATTTCATATTCTTATCCAATGTTTTGATTTGAGCGCCAAATATGAGTGTTATGAAGACGAAATTCTTTGACGAAATTTTATGGTTTTCACTGAGATATATGAATAACACATGCAGTTAATCAAAGTGTGATCTACTGTTTAAGATGAGAAGTCTCCAATTAGAAAAGGAAATCGGTGATTTTGTCAGAAGTCAGTGTGTCAACCAACTTCTTCAGTGGTTGTCGTTTGTTTATGTGGTTAATAATTGTTTCTCGTTTTTTTTTTAATATTGATTAGACTGCTGGTTTTCCTGTTTGAATGGTTTTACACTAGTAACTTTGGGAGCCCTTTATAGCTTGCTGTTCGGTATGGGCCTAGACTCCATGTTGAAGACCGTATCTAAACCTACAATGCCCGCGTCACACTGTCCCGATTTTTACCCCGATGGCAACACGATTATGGACATTTTCAAAATCGGTACTGATCGTATCCAGATCGGGCTATTCGTAGTGCCATCTTTAACCATCGTAGACACGTCACACATGCTGTTCCTACAACCTCCATGATTTAAAACAGAATCTTCGTAATTTCCTCCGAAAAACAAAATAAAATGTTAACAAACACTAACCACTATAAAAACTAATTCGATATATGTTTTCCTTTGTGTTCTTATAGTTCTTGGTCATATGCTTAGTAATATCTAGTATATTTGAGGATTAAAACAACAAAGCTATGTGAAAAAAAACGGATGTCCAACGTTACATTTTTGAACAACTGTTATATCTCTTATGTATACTGCTCCTATTTCTTATTCTCTGATCTACCCGAAACTTAACAGAAGCAACGAAGTGTGTCAGTTCTTGGTTAAATTAAAGCCGTTCTTTTGTCGTATTTCGTTTGACTCGGTGGCTGCATATTAAGCTTGAATAAGAAAAATGTCCAATGACGTTTTTCGTTGACTTAACGGCTAAAAGGTAGTTTTATAAGTAGACATAGCTTAAAAATGTCGAACAAATGTGAGATAATTATAACATCTACCGAAAGAACAAACATTTGCCTCATTGTTCGTGAGTTCAAAAATTGTAGATTCTTTAAAACTATCTCTACACAGTCGTTTTTCTAGCGGTAGCCATTTTGTCCAAGTTGATATTTCGTTTGTCCAAGCAAATAATGCGGGTTTTTTTACCTGATATTTCAATAATTAATATATAATTTACCAAAACAAAAGTTAGATACATGAAAAGAACATGAAGTCTAAATTCTTTTTTTATTAACTACATGTTTGGGTCTTACAGGAATAAAATGCTACGAAACATTTCAAAACGGTAGCCATTTTGTCCAAACGTCGAAAAAACCAAACAAATGCTTTTTTTCGACGTTATATGTGCAAAATTTGTTCCATTGTATGTTCCTGATACTTAACTTGACGAATCGCGTGGTGAAATTTTAAAAAAAAATGCTGGTTGTCGAAAAAAAAACTACGGTGCATGTTGTGCATGAAACGGAGGTAACTAAAAGACTTGTCGTAAACAGAGACAAATACAGTTTCATTGAATTAATACAACCCCGTATGATACGCACGATTCAGGAGAAGATAAGCACATTTTAAAAGCAAGCAACTTCAAATGACAGGGAAAATAATTTTCAAGATCGGGTTATAATAATTTTATTTAATGGCTGTATTTTGACAAGTTACATGTATGTGTCAAGCAAATTTTTTAATACAATTCAATTCAAATTAATCAAGGGGGGTAAATATGTTTTTATTTACTTGCAGAGGGTCGGATATATTTGTATTAGGGTTGAGTCAAGATATTTTAAATTTACAATGACAGATGATATGCACCTTGCAATTTTAGCAGCCTGCGATTAAAGTTTTGTTATAATTCATTTATTGAAAACCGTATACTTCTGTCCCATTTTTCTATCCTCCAAGTTCATTATACTTACGACAATACAATATTTTAAGGTGAACTAAGAGTAAAAATTATTTAATCGATTTCCACAACTTGAGGTAAATTTAAAATTCATGGTAAAAAGACATCACAAAATTAATAGAGATAGATTTGGAATCAACTTACTACATAAAAAAAGCTTGTAAAATTTAATAAATGTACGTCAAAAGTTTCAGAAAACCCTCTTTGACGGCGTGTTGGTGTAACGTCGTGTTGTAGGAACATCGTGCGCAACGTTAGAGCAATCGGCCACTTTTTCTAGCCTTCGGGACAACTTCGGGAAGGGTTCTAAATTTTTTAACATGTTAAAAAATCCCCGAAGGTGCTTCCGATGTTGAGGGTTCGTATTGAGTTCGTATCACCATCCTCACCATCGTTATGTCACCGGGAATGCATATTTGAACATCGTATTGCATTCGTGTTTCTATCGTTTCCATCGGGCAGTTTTGACATTACGATGTCTACACGAATGAATCACGAAGCTACCCGAAGGTCTTACGATGGCAACACGACTTCGTGAAGACCTCGTAGCCCCGTCGTGTTGCCATTGAATAAAAGTACGAAGGCGACAAGATGGAAATACGACGGCAGTAAATCCAGCTAAATGTAAGTTGATTTTCGCGCTAAAGTACATTTAAAGTGCCATGCACGATATGCACTGGTCAGTCTAATACGACAGTTATGAAAGACGTTCACAAAACATGGAACTCTAATCATATGATTCTATGAGAACAAGAAAGGCGACAGCGTTGTTTCTATTAATTCAAATGGAACAAGAAGAGCAGCTATTACAGGCTCAAAATTTACTTTTACAAGTTAAATATTATATTTTGTCAATTATTCATATCAAGAAACATAATGAAATCATAAACGCGCCTCGTACACCAACACTGCATTATTCTGATTTTTTATGTATCGTCTGAGTTGTTGTCACACGAATGTTTACTACATAACCATTTTGTTTTCTTTATGTCATATTTTGCCGCATGAATTGCTTTCCTCACATCCTTCCTTTTGTCTATATCATCATGACATTCTCCTGGAAAGAGCTCTTTTTGAATAAAAAGGATCAACGAACCCATTACCTTACCTTTAAGATAGATCAGTAAACATGGGCACAATTATGGGTGATTATTCAGACTAGTGCACACATTTTACAGTTCAAACAAGGCAATACCGAGCGTGGCATCCCCTCGTTTGTTACATATTGGGGTCAAATATGGACACTATATTTGTGTATGACACATGCAGAAAATGGTAAATTGAATAATTATGCATATTTGATACACAAAACATTTTTTTTTTAGAATTCAAACAAAACATTTAGTAACTGGAAATACCTTTTATATTGTCTTTAGAACCAGCAGGGGAAAAAATGAGCAACCAATTTCCTGTGTATTATGCTATTACAAGGAGAAAAAAACAAGTCCATATCCATGACCTTGACCTTTGGTCTTGAACGTAAAAATGTCAGATCATTACAAGGAGGAACAATAAACCAAATGTGGTTAAAATCTTTTGAAGCATATTGGTTTTAGTGTCCACAAGGGTGATATTGCCTTGTATTACAACTGCCACTGCGACCTTGACCTTTGAACTTTAACGTCAATAGCGCTTTTAATAAAAGATATTCTTAACGAGTAACACCATACCAAGTTTTGAGATTTTTTGTTCTAGAGTGTCTATAACAATTTTATCTACACGCAACTTACACGTAGTAGGCGAGGGGAGAATAAAGTAAGTTTTATAAGAATTAGACAAAAAGATCGATTTCCCGCCATGCATGGCAGACTTGTACAGAAACGATATGTTGTCGAAGTTCTGTTCCGTATTATAAAAAAGTTCAAAACAGGTAGAACGCATTTTTAGATCGTTTGTATACTTGTATTACGTCTTTTAAACATCGTATGGCCATCGCGCCATAATCGTAATCGATCGTGTAGCCTTCGTGATCCATCGTGTAGGCTTCGGCTGAGATATGAAGCTTAAATACCCGTCTTCGGTTAACTTTCGTATGACCATCTTTTGATATCGTATATAATTTCGACACCATCGTATAGACTTCGTTATTCATCGTACTTGCTTCACTCACTTTTTGGTATTTTAACTACATCGGGACCAACTTCGTACGAACTTACAATTTTCGCATTCGGGTGTCCATCGTATCTAAAAATCGGGACAGTGTGACGCGGGCATTAATAAATTGTGACTTGGATGGAGAGTTGTCTCATTGGCACTCATACCACATATTCCTATATCTATTTGTATATATTATTATGCATTGTTTCGAAATGACAAGCACCTGTTCATTTACTCAATATTGAATAAAGCTAACCCATCTAACTGTACAAATTTTATTTTAAACATTTTTTAACATATTAGTAAACATAGTTCAACATCGCATTAAAAAATGTTGCCCATTAACAAGCTGTAAACAGTTGGGATTTAACATAAGACAGCTTTCATTCTGAATTTTATTTGAAATAAAATTGAATTATTTATTTTTAAATTCTTTTTGGTATGTATCAAGCGTTGATCGATAAACACATTTTGTATTTAGCGCGGAAGCGTTTCTGTTACTGTAACAACCTTGTAAAACTGAAATTTTGGGGCATTCATTCAGTAATGACACGTAAATGCTTTAACCATGAATTTTATTAATATCTATATTGTAAAAATATGCCTGCACATTATTGTAATATATTAGATTATTTCTATTATCTGACGATTTTTAATACTCGCTGTCCTAAATTATTTGTAATCATAATGCATTTATCTTCTTGATTGGGCGTTTTCTTATAAACGGGAGATAACTCAATTTGAAAAATGTTTCACTATCCGATTCAAATGAAATAATAGTCAGAATCTTAATTTGAGTATACAATGTTGCTTATGTATAATTTGTGTCGCTTCTCCGAATGTCTTTTATTAAATATTTGATATTGAATGGTATATCAAAAGGTATAAAATATCCAACTGTTTACAGTAATATAAATGAACTGACAATACAAACAGTTTGCAATACAATAAGTGTTACTTTGTCTATACATCACAACGAAGCACACATAGAATATATATGAATATAAATGTTAAAATGATCTGGCTAAGTTAGTACTTGCAGTACAGAACAAAAATAATTATGCTAACTGTATACCCTGAACTTTAAAATTATATCTTTTTTTTTAAATATTATTATCACAACATGAAGCTTTATCACATTGCCAGCAGCACAGTGTAATCACAAACTGATATAACGTGATTCAAATACAGTGTCATCACATACTGATATCACTTGATTCAAATAAAGTGTCATCACATAACGATATCACGTGATTCAAATACAGTGTCATCACATACTGATATCACTTGATTCAATTAATCACATAATGATATCACGTGATTCAAATACAGTGAAATCACATACTGATATCACGTGATTCAAATCGTCAAAAAATAACATTGTTATCACAAGCATATATATGTATATATAGAATATTTATAATGCTTTAAATGATAGAACATATCACAAATCGTTCAACTGATTATGTATTGATCACTTTCGATGATTATTTGAAATCGATACATATGGATAAACTGGGAACATTATATCTATATGTTCCTGGGATAAGTAAGTAAAAAACACAAAAAAGTCATGATTATTTAAAACCAAAATTGTCATTGTTACAGGTATCTGACCGTCTTCATAATTCACTCATTTCTTTAAAAGAAAACATAAAATGTATAATGTTGGTTTTTTTTTTTTTTTATCATTTATCTATTCAGGAAGTTAATAGTTTTAAAAAAGAAAAGTAGGTTCATGCGAATATTTACTTACTAAAAGCGAAATCCATCGAAAAAAACAGGCAATAGAACATTCAAGCTCACATTTCAATACTCTCGTGCAGTTCACGTATAACTTTTAAAGGGATATATCCTTGGTCATCGAGATGAGTAACCACAAAGTTACATTGAATATCACAGTAAATATACTATTGATAGAATACCAATTAAAACTTGTCAAGTTGGAATGCTCGCTAGTTCATGTTAAAAAATGTTAATTACTATTTATTATCGATCATATCTTATCTCACTAACATTGACCGCTTTTCAGTGACAAGACATGCATTGTCCATAACACAACATACTTTCGAACTCATCTCTGCACTACATCCCAAATCTTCTTAACAGTGATAATTCCTATGTGAAAAAACTAGCATTCCTCTGAAAATATTAAGCCAGTTTGGGACCCTTTATTGATATTGTTTCTTTTTTTTTCTTTCTTCATGGTACCATATATCCCTATTGTGAACTTCCACACTTTTTGCACTTATAATATATACTGCATACTATCAAGCAGCAATATTGACCAGACGTTCAGTACCCGTTAGTTGACCTGACATCAGACTGAGAGAATGATTCAAACACTCTTACATAATGCATTCACAATCATTGAAATACACTTTATCATATGACTGTATTTTCCCTTACTTCCTCTGAAAACAATTCACTTACATGTATACACACACTTTATAAACAGTCAAAAGCCCTGATCAATTTACAGTTCATTTGTCCGTCTATCTCCCTGACAGCGTTTTGCTAGAATGAATACTTTGTATATAAAGACTTTTATTGTCCAAGCCCAACCAATCTGTAAAAACTCTTAACAACATCTACAGACTATTTAAAACCGACATTAACCCTTTTTTCTACCCTGAAAACGTCGTCCTCGTATTAAAGACCCATCATCTACCCTGATAACGTCTTGGCCGTATGTTGGACCCGTTATCTACACTGACAACGTGTTGTTATAATGTAGGACCCGTCTTCTACCCTGACCACGTCTTGTCAGTATGTAGGACCCGTATTCTACCCTGACCACGTCTTGCCCCCTTTGAGTACCCGTCATATACACTGACAACGTCCTTCTCACTTTGAGTACCCGTCATCTTCCCTGTCAACGTCTTGTCCGTATATAAAACCCGCCTTCTACCCTGACCACGTCTTGCCCCTTTAAGTACCCGTCATCAACACTGACAACATCTTGCCCGTATTTAGGACCCGTCATCTACCTTGGCACATATTTCTCACAACATTGAATGACAAACAATAAAACAATGCCGACGCAAACAAAATATAAGATAACAATCTGTCTAGACCCGTTATTTAACGCTATCACAGAGCTGGGTTGTATCACTAAACATGTATCATTCTTTAGTATGGTTTCAAGTACATTGTCATCAAAATTACCGAGCTTTGTGAAATTTTACCAAAAATTATGACTTTGTAATTCACAACATTAACAAGTTTCATTAAACACTTAACAGTAACAATAATAATGTTTGATTAATTCTGAGGATTCTATAATTATTCCTGATTTACCACAAAAACAATTTGAGAAACTGGTTTTTAGCTATCCATAAGCCTTATTTAGCAATACAATCATAACCTCTTTGGTTAATTTTTCTTTTTTACATAATCACAATAAATATCACAAAGCCAATGGAATTGCAAGGGGAGGTAATCCTGAGACAACATAGTTACCTCCACCTTAGCGTATTCCATTTTAACAATAACAATAACAATTTAGACAAAGTAACACTAAATGTGTAAAGACAACTTCGTACAATATGCAATGGAACTGAATATTTACATATGTTATAATTACAGTATACACGAAGACAGAATGGCAGCAATACAAATAAAGAAGTTCCTAAAATGTACCCGACAACAGATGACTGACCAAAACCCGTAGTGTGCCTTTTGATGACGGTCTACAACAGTTAGGTTTGAGAATAAACATGGAATAAATTTAACAAATTAAGAGAACAATACAAAATAATAAGATAAAAGAAACATAGTTGTTATATATCAATTTCAATCACGAACGCAATATAACAAATTATTCTGATAATTTAAAAAAAAAATAAAAGAATAAACTATTTTTCTTTTGTAATATTGGTGGTAATAAAACCGAATGGAATGACACATACCATCATGTTCTTTGTTAAAAATTGTAATGTAAGAAACAAAAATAGAATATAATAACATGTTCATTCAACCAGTCATTAGCTGTCGTACAGTTCAGAAACTTCTGATGTCTGCTTGTATACCATGAAGCAAGCAAACTTGAAAAGCCCAATGACACACAACGATGCATTTTTATATGCAATTTGAAAATAACAGCAACAATGAAGTAAGGTATGTTTTAAACAATTGACGTAACCACTAATGACTGGTTCGTTTAAATTTTTAATAGCAAAACACCAATAATTTATTCACAATTCTGAATTCGTTAAGAATCACTTTACTCAGCGTTATAAATAATACATGTTTCAAAACATAATTAATCCAATACTGTTAAAAATAAATTGATCTGCTTCAGAAGTAATGGTTGGCAAGATAGATTGACGTCAACAAAACCACCTTTTTTCACTTACACAATAAAACAAAACACGTGACTAAAAGTGGTGACATGTGGTTATTTTTGTACTGTCCAAAGTTTCTCCTCACGGAAACTAAATGTGTTACAGAAACGATATTAATGACAAAGTTGTTAATTATAAAATACTTAAATCTTTAAAAAAAAAAAAAAAAAGAAAAACACGAGACTTAATAGAAGTGTAAAAGTAAATTTTAGCGGAAAATTAATGTTTAGACTATTTAATGGTTGTCAATATGAAAAATATGTCATATGACTTTTGCAGTACTGATTTGTTTTCAGATACATTTAATCGAGTCTGTTCTTCCTGGTTCATAATATCAAACTTGGGATAGATTCATCATTTTAAAGGGACATTAGCTTTAAATTCATTTTCCCGATTTGCCTCAAATACTCATTTTTGATATTTTATAACATATTAAAAATATAGCCAAATTATAAAAAGTATAAAATATACAATTTGCGATGCATGGGCTCGATCACATGGGTCAGCATTTCGCGTGTATTTTAATCTAGACGCCATCCACTTAACCATCTAAATGACCTCCGAAGACTGGCGACGGTCATATAACCCGATATATACACAAATCTAGATATAAACAGATAGCGAACTCGATTTTACTTTGTCTGTTTGATATCATAGTTATAGGTTTAAAATCTATATTGATCATCGATTGTACCTGTTTAAGAAAGAGGGTTTTCTGGATCGAAGCAGTCAATCAAATGGTAAACTCTTGTTTCACTTTCAGTGTTGACATTCTTTTCCTTTTAATAAAACAAACACTACTAGTTCTGGCCTAACCAATCCTTAGCTAAGGGGTTAAAATGAAGATCACATAAATACAGTTTAATCAGGTCGAATTTTTCACTTGCAAGTGAATAATTCATCAGTTGAGTGATGTTTCTTGGCCTATTTTGGCAAAATTGAACCAATCTCGCTTCTGGAAGGGATTATCATTTTACTATTTATTTTAATTAAAAAAATATATTTATATTATGCCCATTCAAAACATAACAAGAATATTTGAACTCTCAAGTGTAAAAGACGTGTTTATACATTAAATGATTCAAGACAAATTTGATCAGCGAAACATTTGGATCAATTGTTTCTTCATCGTGTGTATTCATGTTTAAAGTACCATCAATGAGATAAGAGTATATGTATACTGTTTTAGCACGTCTGGTTGTTGATAAAAACGGAAAAAATACTTTCAATTCACACGAAATAAGTTAAATGTCTTTTACATTTTCAATAAATTACCTAAACATTCTTGATTTATTAATACAACAATTTCATAAAAAATATCTTCATAATAGAAGACAGAGCAAACATGACATTTCAGTCTGTATTTTCACATTCAGCTTACGGTATTTCACTATTTGCCGTTTAGATTGCGCAGACAATGTAATAACTTTCCAAGTCCATTCATAAAGTCTGCATTGCAGACCAAATTCAATTACATATAATCTAATCGTCTGAATTTCCTCTGTGGGATTCTCCATACCTCAATTATTACATCAACAAAACATTTTTATGTGTAACTCGTATTTGACATTTGCAGATAAATTGGTATAGTGGAATGTCTTAACCAACGGTACTTCTACACAATTCAATACATTTGTAGAAGGTATTCAATTATATTGTATTATTCATTTTTCCTTTGTATTTGGTTCCAAATTGAGCGATTTAATTGGACGAAAAATAAAAGACAACGACGCATTTTACACTTGTGCCTCACAAAGATTTATGTACAAGTCACTGTCATAGGAAATGGTTGCTGTCGATTCCTTCTCCTGACTTGGCGGGTCAAATAATTCAACCTTGACATTATCTGTGCTCTTTTTAAACTTTCTACCTTCAAAAGATTTCGAGGAACAACCATCTGAGCTAAATTTCCCGGTATGGTGAGAATTTGTACTATCTGACGGACAATCGGTCGCATGCCCGCAACCTACAGAATGTTCCTTTTCTGGTTTGATTAGTCTGGTTGGCAACGTGCTATCATTGTTTTTAGAAATGAGCGATACTTGTGAAACTTCGTTGAAATCTAGTCTTAACCCTTCTTTTTCTTCTGTAATTTTTGAAAGAATGATCTGTTTAGGTTTCTCGCGCTCTCTATGATGTATAAAACACTGCATTTGAATCTTTCCACCATCTTTTCCTTTGTGTTTAAGTCGTGATGGTGATACGATAAACTGAACGTTATTTACCGGTTTTGTAACCATAGCATCAGAAAGGTCAAGGTCAAGGAGAGCTGTAGCCTCCGCTGTATTTTTACTGCACAACTGTTTAGAGATCTGAATCACTTCCTGGTTAGATTTGTGTTTTTCCAATGGTGGCATAAAAAAGAACAACAGTCCTCCCAGAACCATTGCCGATCCCGCAAAAATATACCCTGCCTGTAAATTGTGAAGCTCGCCGTGTACCTGGTTGAGGTATACTGTAATAAAAAAAAATGTACACACACGATTATTAAACCCACTGGACGCTGAACAACAAACAGTCAATCAATCAACGATTATTATAGGATTAGATACTACTAGTATTATAAGTAATACTGATAAACTATTATTATAAGTGATACCATTAAAAAAATATGTGTTTCTATAGGTACAAGTGTGGACACAGATTAGTGTAGATGGTATGTTTGGATGTTTGACAGTGTTTTCGGACGAAAATCGTTTCTCTGTTTTTTTTCCCAAATATATTCAACTTTGCTGAATAATGACAGCCAACTTGAACCAAACACTGAACATATGCAGTACTGTATGTTCAATATTGAGTTTATTTTCAAGACTGTCAAAGTTCAATTTTAATTAATTGCATTTATTTGATTACCATCTTTGGTTTTGGATAGCTAGGGGAGGAAAACCTGCATGATGTGATTTTAATATGGGATATAGTATCTAAGAACATGCATGCTAAAACTGTCCATTTTTATGTTAAAGACTAATTTAGACTATGTGCTATACTAATGCCGGACAATTAGTAATTTTGACGAGAACCTGTGTAGAAACATGTGCTTTACTATAATCGTGTAGAAACATGTGCTTTACTATAATCGTGTAGAAACATGTGCTTTACTATAATCAAATACTATACCAACTATAATTGATCTACTTAGCACTTGTATATCATGACTTAACTAATGACTTGACTAATGACTTATAAACTAGTTTAATACCGACATACGATTATGATTTTTCACCGAAGTATACGAAATCTCATCATTTTGTGGATACTAGTTGTATATTTCAAACTGTTTAAATGAACGATTTAGAGGTTTACAAGATTTTTGTCGTGATTGCTGTTGGGTTGCTATCTTATGGACGTGTACCCAATATTTAAATTCAGACAGATTAATACACACAGAGACAAGTGGATGGTGCTTTTATTCGATAGCCAAACTACAAGAATAAAATGCGCTATTTCTATTCACTTATTACTGTTTTATTAAGAACGTTTTGAAGTTGTCTCCCTTTTGCATTCTGGTTTATGTAATACAACTAAAGACGATGTTTCGACATCCGAAGCAATTAAAATGTTTCCCCTTTGAAGAGAAAAGGTTATTGGTTGTTGACCTTATTTGCGTTATGTTTTACCTCTATGGAAGGAATGACGTGATGTAGATTGGAGCGGGTTTTTTTTTCTTCGACATTAATTTGTTTCGTAAAAGCCTGAAATGTGTCCAGTTGACCATTAAATGTAATTTAGCGTTAACAATACTTACATGAGATTGGGGATCCAATAAGAACAGGAATGAAATGAGCAGCACAAATAAATCCCCATGCTCTCTCCATGAGTTTATATTTCACAAGTTCATATGCGTACATCTTTAATGTATAAAAGTATCCACCACAAAATATACCAAATCCCCACGCATATAGTGCAAGGGAATTAAAGTCTTTGGCCAAGAGCAATAAAAATGTTAACACGCCACATGCTATGCAGCATGACTGACATAGGTGACGCCGACAAATAGAACATTCCTTGCTATCACGGATGATAATATACCCCTGTGCGTAGACACCAATCAAAAAGCCTAATCCAAGATATATGTTTAACAGAAGAAGCCGATCTTTTTCCAGTTTCAAATCTTTGCCAGTCTTGATCTGAAAGATAGAAAAACACACATTTGTGATTATCCTTAACAGATATTATATATAACTTTTACTTTCATGAACAATAAAATAAAACAGCGTTTTGTCAAGAATAGCGGGAACTTCCCATACCAAAACGTCTTATCTTGTTTCATACAAAAGATGACGAACAATCAGTAAATTCGACACCCTTTTTTATACACATAGATAGATTGTTGTTTAGTATTTTCGGTTTAGTAAAACTAAAAATATATTCGCACCAAGCTCTTTCGTGCGACAGTCGCTTCTTTCTAAAGGAATTCAATGACTTAAGGCTTTCAATGAACAATTAGCCTTTTCTCAATTAGACCATTTTCCCAATTGATGTTAAATGGAACATTCTTGTGTGTTTATACAGGAATTCAGTTTTTGCTTGTGTATAGATATTAGAAGATGTGGTATATTAGTGCCAATGAGACAACTCTCAATCCAAGACATAATTTGTAAAAGTTACTTGTGTGTTCATATTTCAATGAGTACATGTAGTTTTAATAGTTTTGCAACATAAAAAAACTTACTATCGCAACAAATGGTACATAAATTCCCAGGCCAACAATGCCGGAAATAACCATTAAAGCTTGCAGACTACGCATGTGTAATGCACTGAAATCAAAATATGGAGGACTGTCATCTTCTCCTTCGTGACGATTCTTTTTCTGACTTTTGATGTGCATTATAACCTTCCGTCTTGGATGATACATTGAAGCTGATCTGTAGAGGGATCCTGCCAATATCGTCAACACTAGAAGACCAGCAATACACTGTAATGCATACCTCCATTCTAATTTCCTAAAAGAACAAATATCCTCACAAATTATATTAATATTATTTTTATTATTTGTATACAAGAATGAGTTCCAATTTTGATTTATAGTGATTAAAGATGGATTTTTTATGAAGAGAACTTTGAGATACTTGTCTTCCAAATACATTGGTACTGATTTCTGAACTCAACCACATATAGACACATAAAGCTATAATAATTTAAAACGTTTAAAATATGTAATCGAGCAAGTAAAATGTTTACGTAATTCCTTTTTTTTGTACGTACCAATATAACTCTCTAAAAAGAACTGCTAACAACGCCGCTCCGAGTCCTGTTCCAGATAACATTATCATCTCAGCTAATTCTCGCTTCTTCCGGAAGTAACGACCAATAATGATGTTTGCTGTGTTGAGAGTAATTCCACTTCCGGGAGACAAAACAACACAATGGCTGATGAAAACCTGCTCCATTTGATTTGAAAAGGCCAAGAATAGGCACCCCAATGCACAAATAAGGCCACCGATAACGGCGTAAATCCTAGCACTCTTTCGTTGACAAATTGTAGAAATAATGGGCGACAAAAACAATGTAATGCTAATTCCAACGCTACCAAGCCATGCTAAAAAAGAAAATAACATTAATTAATAGTCGAGAAGATGGTATCAAAAATGTCAATTGATTAAAATAGCAATAGACCTCGGGTGAATAGACAAAGAGAACAAAAAGTGGTTCCAAACAGATTGGTGTCCATTATTACATTTTAAAAGAATTTGACATTTATGTGAATTAAGTTGACAAAGACAACCGTCTGTCTTATAAACAGGTTAAATATACAGCATGTGGCAACACACAGGAACTAACGAACTAATAAACTGGTAAACAAAGTTGTCCTTCTCTGGATTTGTATATTTTATTTTCACATGTGAAACTCTTTTATAGAATTTAAGACTATAGGGACGATTTATCTTGACCAGTTGGTATTGTACTTTGTGTTTTAACGGTGCGTTTATATGATCTCTAAGTGCTTATGGGGTGTATAATTCACAACTCGTCCGCTATGCCCTTCTCTGGAGTAATGTCTTAATTTTCAAGGAAGAAATCTTTATATAACTGTTTACTTTTTTAGTTCGGTATTTTGCTACCACAAATGAAATAAAATTAAGAACTTTTTTTTTATAGTGTACAGATTTGCTATGGCAGTTTGCATTGGCAGTTTGCATTGGCTCTTCCTGTTGAAATCTAATAAAAATTATATCATATCTTAACTTTTCTGTAATGTTATTCATAGAGCCTGTAAATTAGGATACGATCTATTTACACTGATTGATCATGTGAAAAAAAACTTCACCCTTTAATGTTACCATTTAAAAACTGTAGAAAAAAATGTTTGTTTGTATAATGTCGGTACTAACATTGATTTTGTTTTAATAATTTTAACATGATAGCTTAGTATGTACGATCAAACACTTATGAGCACTTTTACATGGTTCTACATCCTGAACTGTCTCGGTGGTGTCTTGTGGTAGCGTGATTGGTCCGATTGCACGAGACCAAAAACTCCTAAAACGGGCATTTGCTGCTTCTCAGCTTAACACATGTCATTCAGGAGAAATCATTCAAAGTAAAGTATATGATATATCGTATTTAGTAATTTGGAGTGAACTAAAAATGGTGCTTTTGTTATTTTGTCAGTTATACATTTTTGCTGAATATATATACCGAGTCGCAGTTTTATACAATTTGTTCTTATGTTCTTATGTTATCCTGTTAAACCTTAAAGAACTGTCACAGATTGGGGAGAGTTAGGCGCTAATGCATACCACTGACACTGCAACATTCATTCTGCGTCTACAGTCGAATGTCGAATGGGTGATGCTTGTTACTGACTATTATAATAATTTGTTCAAAGCTTAAATAAGGCCATTATTTTTTTCTTTTTAAACGGTTTAGTAAATTATTTGTTAGCAACGTTTTAAAATATTATTACTCTTTGTTTGAGCATTTATAAAATCAGAATTGGGGAAATAAGATTTCCATTTTAGCAGTCAAATTGGTTCAATTTCTATTTAAATAGGAATAATAACATCGCTGATGCATTATTGGCTAGTGAGTCAATAATCCAACCTTTTTTCAATCATCCTTATTCGTGCGACCTTTATTTAACTTGGCTGTATATGGATTACGCATGTGCTAAACATGTTCAGTTATTGATAAAAACAAAACGTGTCAGTATTGAAAAGAGAGCAACCGGTAAAAACTATTTCGTTGTCTAATTTAGTCGGCTCGAAAAAAATCGTATATAGCTAAACAATTATTTTTATATTTTTTAATCTAGGATATGAAATAAACAGTACGATAATACTCCCCTGGGAGGTCTGTACTATAAAGAAAGAAGAAACAGACCTAGAAAAATCGCTATTCTACGATTGCACGTGATTCAGGCTACCGATTCATGCTTAATATAAGAACATGCAATCGACTTTTTGGAGGGTCACCTCAAATGTTTAGTAGATGGTGTCTAGGTCTAGTATTATTGTAACGAGTCCATGCATAATATCTGTTGGTTCTTTTTCACTAATGTCATTTAGATATATGTTTAACTATGTTATAAATAAATCATGATAATTGAGTAACATAGGTGACCACGAATTTGACGGTTGATGCCCATTTGCCTGGATCATTTGTTTGCTTAATTTGCTTACTTTGTGACTGATAGTGTTATATACGTTTACCAGTTTTGTTCATTGTCGTTTGTTCTATAGAGGAAATCTGTGTTCGATTTAGGGGCAGGGTGAGCGCCCCCCCCCCCTTTTCTGGGAAAAATTTGATTGTCAGTTA
Organism: Mytilus trossulus; assembly: GCF_036588685.1. Lineage (NCBI taxonomy): Eukaryota > Metazoa > Mollusca > Bivalvia > Mytilida > Mytilidae > Mytilus > Mytilus trossulus. The sequence continues at coordinate 50,960,979 of NC_086382.1, forward strand.
TATAGGAGTAGCAAAAATTAGTAAATACAGTATAAGTGAAATACGTGTTGCATTAAATGGGATATTTTTTGTCAAACCTTTTGGATCTAATCCTTCAAATTGTGCATGTTTTGCCAAAATCAATATGCTTCTGCCACACAAACACAAGCTACTTGTACAATATTATTATTTCATTATCAAAACAAGCTTTTCTGATACTGTTATGCGCCAACATTGGAACGTCAATATAAGTATGTACAACAAATGTACATGGATTACATCACTAGACAGAGACATAAAACATTGTCATAAACCATGGCCAATCAAAAAAGTCATAAATTAAGTTACAACGTAATAATCAGCATCCTTACACTTTGTAGAGTGAAAAATGTATGATGTAAACAAGTATTTGGCAGCATTTCTACAGATTTGATGAATCTTTCTGTACTATTGTTGTTTGTATTGTAATTTCATCGATCGAAAACAGCTTACAGACATAAAACGTCTGTGACATTTTTACATTACAAATAACTCTAGTACAACATAAGTAGAAAAAACACACAATAATTCGGTCAGATATGAAGAAAAGTGTGTTCGTTATAACATATCTAATTATAGGTTAACATCTAAATTCGAATATGTAATTAACACGTTTAAATACACAAAATAATTATGTTTTCTTCGAAATATCGATATTCTATAAAAAGGATAATAGGTCAGCTGCAGTATAGATAACTGACGTCAATATCTAATCGAGGCTATCGATTTAATAGAGTCAACATGATACAATTAGAAACATAAGTATGGTTATATGTTATTTAGCAAGAGAATTATAAAATATGACAACAATCACGTGAATTATAAATCAATTAATACATCTAATCATATATACAGAGGACAGTGATGTTAAAAACTTAAAGCGTTATGTCATGTATGTTAATATCCTCTCATTTATATTTCTTTTATCTTTTAAATAAATATGTAAATTGCTCAGTCACGATATTATTCATTTTCTCTGATAATCCTTCTGGTGCCAGTAAGATAACCTCCAGTTTTTTTTGGCAGGGTTCGTGTTGCTCCGTCGTTAGTCACGTCGTGTTTTGTGTTCTGTTTTCGTCTTTTCGTTTTTATTAATGCCATTGTCAATTGGTTTTCGATTTGAGCGTTTGAATAACCCTTCAGCATATTTAGCCTACCTTTTGGTATTCTATATATAGCTACGGGAAAATATCGATTCAAACTGTTTTAATTATTATTTTCTTAGTTACATTTATGTTACCGTTCTTTTTTATATGTCCAGGAAACTCACCAGTGGTTATCTATTGTCCAATCCTAATGTGTTTTTCTTAGTTTTTCTTTATGTACGTTTCTATTTGCTTTGAAAGTATTTGTCGATATTATTTCAAGCATGACAGATTGTATAGATATCAAGGTTTATAAGGCATTACATTTTGCATAGAAACAAATCACGATTTGGAGAATCACATACTGCTTCTAAGCCCAAGGCGATAAATTGTTTTTAGATGATGACGATGATGGTGGTGATGATGACTGTTTAAAGTCTAGCGGCAAATAAAATGCATATTCAGGATAAAACATATTATTATAATATGTATAATAACCTGTTTCATACTAGACCATCAGGCTGAGCCTGATTTTTAACTGTACAGTTTATAGTATAAAAGTTTGTTTTCGAAGTTTTTGGTCTCCTGCACTCGGACCAATCACCCTACCACAAGACACCACCGAGACAGTTCAGGATTTAGAACCATGAAAAAGTGTTCATTAGTGTTTAATCGTACATACTAAGCTATCATGTTTAAATTATTAAAACAAAATCAATGTTAGTACCGATGGAAGGCATTATACAAAAAAAAACATTTTTAAATGATAACATTAAAGGATGAGTTTTTTTTTCACATGATCAATCAGTGTAAATAAATCGTATTCAAATTTACAGGCTCTATGAATAACATTACAGAAAAGTCAAGATATGATATAATTTTTCTGATTAGATTTCTACAGGAAGAGTCAGACTGCCATATCAAATCTGTACACTATAAAAAAAAAACAAAAAAACAAGTTCTTAATTTTATTTCATTTGTGGTAGCAAAATACCGAACTAAAAAAGTTAACAGTTATAGAAAGATTTCTTCCTTGAAAATTAAGACATTACTCCAGAGAAGGGCATAGCGGACGAGTTGTGAAATAAACACCATATAAGCACTGAGAGATCAGATAAATCGTCCATATAGTCTTGAATTCTATAATAGAGTTTCACATGTGAAAATGAAATATACTAATCCAGAGAAGGACAACTTTGTTTACTAGTTTATTAGTTCTTTAGTCAGTCACCGAGGGGGTGTATTGTTTTGGGCCAAGGGCGATTCAAAGCATGGAATACAGTTTTTGAGAACCAGAGTGACACAGAACATGACTTTGGTCAAGAGCATCACCGAAGAGACATTAAATGTCGAAATGCGCTTCAGAATTGGTACTGTTATGTCAGTTACATAATTTTACATATGGCTAATTGAAGAAAAATAAAGAGCATGCATCTTTGTAAAGAGCCCAGATCAATTGAGAGCATTATATTGTTTAAAACACCGGACCTTAGGGAGAAAACATATTGTATAGAAACGATTTAGAGAATGACATCTATTGTCCAGGGGTTGAAGTAATAAAACTTTGCTCAGTGCTCGGAGCACAAAAATCATGCTCCAAATATGAACGGATGGTGAGATTAATTGCTCCAGAACGCCTGCTTCACTTGTTGCTCATGACAAGAAATTTTCGATGATAACTCGTATTATATTAAAGGCCATGAAAGGAGAAACGGGTTGTAACTTCGACCAGTGAGACTCAGATTTCATATAACGGTCAACCACGCGATAATGTCGGCCGTACAACCCCGGAAAATAGGACTTATTTGACTACCATGCATTGGTACCATGATATACGCTCAATACAGATAAGAAAGCGACGTTGGAATACAATAAATGTATATGTAAACGTCCAAGGAGGTACCGCGAGTGTTGTCAAGATTTTTTACCGACCATGACGATAAATGACATTGACGAACTAAACCTCATCGTTGTTTTGAAATGTATTTGTTTGTATCGTGTACTAGTATACTAATAAAGTTAATATAAAGGAGAATTTACCTGCTTCATCTTCATTTGCTGTGAAGCCAGTTTTATCCTCGAGAATACAAATATATAATGTTCCGAATGCAAAATGGAAACCATTACAGAGAATATAAACCAAAGTACAAGCTCCCGTAACAACCCATCCCCAACCTCCTTCTGGGAAGTAGTCCCCGAAGTCTATGCGAGTTGTAACCTTCGGGTCATTATCCAAACCAACGTCCTTTTTAAGTTGTGGTTTCATTCCGTTATCCCTCCGTGAGCCTCCTGAGCCTTTACTTCCATCATGTGTAGTGTTACCGCTTTCACTACTGCTATTGTGAAATATGGAACTCCGTTCTGAACATCTATTTATCTCCGTAGATAGTTCCCGTTGTGTACAGTTATTCATGGTAAACAAGAATTAGCCTCAAGTCATTATCATCTGGTTCCATGGCTTCACAGACGTCCGCCATACAATACCGATAGACCATTCAGCTGAGGCGACATTCGATATTACCATTTTGTCATTGTCATGTTTGCCATCAATTAGTATTTCTGCATCACTGAAAATGCATATTTTCTTTGTATAACAAATAAACGACAGTTTCACACACAAATCAATATAAATTTCCTTGTCGGCAGTGCGTATGTTAATCCATATCAAGTCTGCGTTTAAACATTAGAAATTAGTGTTGGTCCAATATGATTCGTCATGGAAAACGGTTGGTACGGCAACGTGACGTAGGGACTAGCATCTATTTATGTGCCATCTTCATCAATAATGTGTGACGTTACATGTCTTGTTAATAAAAATATTCCAAGTGTAGTGGTACATTCCATATTGATTTTTGTCTACAGTGTGTTGCTAAATCAATTTACATGATGCTGTACAGAGACATTTGTTTGTTAGGCGACTGTAACATTACATAAACAATAAATACAAAAGACAAACGAGTTATTAAATGTGCAAAACATCCATCATTGATATTTGTTGTGCAATCACAAAATGTCATCCCAGTGCGTACACGAGAACACATTAATTAACATTTTAATGATTTAACTGTGTTCAGTACCAGTTATCTATGTTTACAAGTGCGACATTATTATTATCCTTCAGTTTAACTCTCGAACAAAAGCTGTAACTATATCATTTATCAATTGATTAATTATTGGTTGCTTATATTAAAGGCCATGAAAGGAGAAACGGGTTGTAACTTCACATTAACGTCCAGTGGCAGGCAGAATAGCCAATATGGGTAGAGACAAACAAGGGGGTTCTCCTATAAAAAATACGACAAAGATAATATAAGATAAGATAAGAAAACTTTTTTTTTTATTCGGCATTATTACAAATAAGCAACACAAGCTCTAAGGAGCTTTTGACCGAATATAAAAACATATATATAACATAAAAAACAGTGCATTTTGACATATAAAACAACCTGTAATACAAAGTTGAAATCTCAGAGTTGAACAAAGCACTTTTTCAGTCAGAATAAGCAAGTAAGCCAATTAAAATATTGAAAGATAACATATACAAGATATTGGAATTAAATAGAATTTACTAATCTAAGAATTAAATACTCATCCACCTTAATGGGAAATAACTCATCAAAGCTTGGCTACTCTATTGTATATTAGCAAAAAGTAAAATCACCAAAATACTGAACTCAGAGGAAAATCAATTTGGAAAGTCCATAATCACATGGCAAAATTAAAAAAAAAACGCATCAAAAACGAATGGACTAGAACTGTCATATTCCTGACTTGGTACAGGCATTTTCAAATGTAGAAAAGATTCAAGATTGTAGAGCAAGATCGTCTAAATGTGTGCAGCTCATCGTACTGTTTTCAGGTAAGTTCAAAACATAACTATCCTAAATTCTGCTGCTATTTTTTTTGTCTCCATTCATTAATGCGTAGTGTGTCTAGATATTGGGAATTGGTGACAAAACACAAGGGGTGAGGAATCAAAATTATAAGTCTAATTAAGAATAGGCAACATCATGGTCAGAAGTAAAATCACAAAAATACTGAACTCCGATAAAAATTCCAAACGGAGAGTCCCTAATCAAAAGGCAAAATCAAATGATAAACACATCAAACAAATGGGCAACAATTGTCATATTACTGACTTGGTACAGGCACTTTCAAATGTTGGAAATGGTAGATTGAACCTGGTTTTATAGCAACACATCCAAACATGCATAGAAAGACGCAACTCTATGCACAATGTACAGATATATAATAATCCCCTCAATTATCCATCGCCATCATAAACATGAATATAAATGACAACAACACTGAATATTCAGCCACCCTTGATACATTCACTGCATGAAATGATGCATTTAATATAAAATTAAATGCATATATTATGCATATTAAATTTCAAATTACAAAAAATATTATGCATTTACTTCGCTGGAAAATTTCTAATTTATTATAGATTTAAACTAAATTTAATATTGCAAATAAATTCCCAAATTTCAACCTAGTTTAAAGGTATTTTTAAATCTAAATAAATTTAAAATTTAAAAAATTTAATTATAGACTAAATTTGAATAAATTTGTAATTTAAAGAATTTTTTATATAAATTAAATTTGATTAAATTTCAGATTTACAGAATTTTTAATATAAATTAAATTTCAATAAATTTCAAATTTAAAGAAGTTTTAATATAATTTAAATTTGAATAAATTTCAGATTTAAAGATCATTGAACGTAAATTAAATTTGAATAAATTTCAAATTTAAATATGAACTAAATTTGAATAATTATGTAATTTAATTTCATGTAAATTCAAATAAATTTCTTGTTTATTACTTATTTAAATTAGAACTTCCATCAAGTTTAATGCAATTTAAAGTCAATATAATCCTGTATAACTGATGTACTTACAAAACAATAGTGTAAATGAAAAATTAAGAAAAAGAAGAATTTGTCCCTCTGCTTTTTTTTTTTGGAAAAGGGATGTAGGGGATTTATTTTTACTTTAACCCAAATATCTGGTTTAGAAATATCTAATTAAATAAATAACGAATATTAGGAAAAACAGGAAGTGTCAATGGTTATAACTTTGTAGCTACTGAACAAATAAAATTGATCCTCCAACTTTTCTGATCCATATTTACAAAGTATAAGACTTAAAAGGCATGGATTGCTGATCTGAATATTTACAGTAGAATAATATTTGTGGTTTCATATGGCAATGTGCAAACGTATAATTTGTCAGTAACATTGAAGACTGTTATTCATTTGCAAAGCCCAATACCACTTTGTAAGTATGCTTTTACCTTTATGTAAAGAATGGCACTGCATCTGAATGTGTATAAGAACTTGAAGGATTAGAATCTAAGACATACACAAAACACAAACACCAGATATAAGCTATAGGACAAGGCTATCCATACCCGTAGCCAGGGGGGGTTCGGGGGGTTCGGACGAACCCCCCCTTGAAAACAAATAAGCACTGTTAAAGTCAATGTTTTGTTCGAATTGTGACTGTTAAAGTCCAGTTTGTGAGTCCAACGAACCCCCCTTTGGAAATTCCTGGCTACGGGCCTGCTATCTCTATGTGTGATTTGGATTTTGACAATTGCAGCAATAAATAATACAGGAGATAACAAAAACTTTCGGACAAAGCATAACCATACACAACAATTTCCAGCATTTTCTTATTGTCATCCTGTCTTGGGCATAGTTATTTTCATGATTTCTCATCAGGTCAGAATAATGAAAACAATTTTGAATTATCTCCCTTTGTATATACTTAAATAAAAGAAACAAATTATCTAACAAATTAATTTTATTCAGATACTGACAAAATAGTTGTTTTGATGATAAATTAAATAAAATGTCAAATGTTTGTTATACAATTTTACTATCAAACAAATAAACAAAACATTTTTTGTTTAAATAAGTCCAGTTCTACATTGAAGAACCTCATCAAATTCAAACTAATCAATAAAATAATGGTAAGTGACAAATCAACATGCTTACTTGTATAGATGGTTTAAGAATCATAACAATAGGGTTATAACAAATAGCAAACATAGGCACCTTAAAATTTGAAGAAAATAATAAGTTTATAGGTTTAAAAATATATTTGGTGTATTAACCGTCTCCTGATTAGTTAAAAGTATCAGTTTTATTTTCAATGTTTACATTTTATGGTGACACACCCACTCTGACGTTGTGTATTGACACGTCAACATGTGTGTACATTGTTATTGTTAATATTAGTAATATAAAAAGTTCTTTGAGCCTTATTTTTGATAGAAATTTATTTATAATGAATGGCAGTAACTTATTTTGATTTTATTGAACCATAAAATTAGTTTTCAACAATTCACATTTTACATAATCCTCTTCGCAGATGATTTAATGTGAAAATACAAAAAGTTATCTCCCTTTGACCAAGCGATTATAAATAATATGGTAAAATCATCAAAAAAATTGACAGCAAATACTAGACACTGGAATGAGCCCTACTCAAATTATTATTCAGCATTTTATTGTGAAAATACAATAAGTTATCTCCCTTTGACCAAGTGATTATAAATAATATGGTAAAATCATCAAAAAAATTGACAGCAAATACTAGACACTGGAATGAGCCCTACTCAAATTATTATTCAGCATTTTATTGTGAAAATACAAAAAGTTATCTCCCTTTGAGCAAGCGATTATAAATAATATGGTAAAATCATCCAAAAAATTGACAGCAAATACTAGACACTGGAATGAGCCACTCAAATTATTATTCAGCATTTTAATGTGAAAATACAATAAGTTATCTCCCTTTGACCAAGGGATTATAAATAACATGGTAAAATCAACAAAAAAATTGACAGGAAATACTAGACACTGGAATGAGCCACACTCAAATTATTATTCAGCATTTTATTAACTAGTAAAGTCAACAGAAAGTTTAAGTAAAAAGAAATATGTAGCTTAACCAAACACAATAACATAATCTGATGTCATGGATATGCTGCACTTGTAAATAATTTTAATAGCAAAATGCAAATGTTGAAATTTAAGAGCAATATTTCATCTGTTTTTCTTTAAAAAATAATTGAATTCAATAAACCAAACCCCTCCATTGGACTTATTTTCAGAGGTTCCCCTTAAAGTGAAGATTGTCAACTATATTTCAAAAGTAAACATGAAGGTATTTTTGTTCTTGCAAATTCCAAAAGTGTACCATTGAATTGGCCCTTTTTTAAATTCAAAGTAATTTTCATTGACATATATCTCAATATTTTGTCATATACCCTTAAGGAAAAAAACCATGCAAGTTCTGTACATTTCTTGTGACAAGGCCTCTCTGATTTACTTGGACCTCAGCTTTGTGCCTTGTGCTTTCAGCTGCCTCTAGTATTTACAGTCTAGTAAATGACTTTGGTCTATCCATGTAAGATTCAGTCAAATCCGAGGTCTTGTGATCAGGCGAGTTTATTTACAGAATCACTGTTCCAACTTGACATTAAATCAATTTTCATGTCCTGTCTTAAATTGTCCTCTTCAGACACTAGCAGTTTCTTGGCTTAAAGGACCTTAGCTCTATTTTGTAGATTCTGCAATAAAGTAATTAAAAAATGTTTAATTTTATTAAATTGACTAACTGATATCTATATGACAAAAGAAATAATTTTCTGCATGCAATTATTCTATCTTAATGCAGTTGTAATCAAATCATAAACATTTGCATTTAAAAAATATTCTAATGAGTGACCCAAAAATATCTTGTAGCATAACTCTATTAAAAGAATAGCTAGAAGTCATGATAAATTTTGTATTTTCTATGGACCATGAAATTGGGGTCAAAACCATTAATCTATCATTAGAAAGATTATAACATAAGGCACATGTGTATCTATTTTTGAGTTGATTGGTCTTTAACTTCATCAACAACTATCCTGACCAGAACAGATATAAAGATGAACAAAAAAAAGCATGAATCATTAAACATAAAACCCTTCTACTATTGTTGGCTGACATTACATTTTATTACAACTATTTAACCACATTGTGATTTATTCATCAACATTAAAACATTTATTAATTTGTATCTGACAGTTTATATTTAAAAACTCCTACTTTCATTGTTTGCTCTTATTGTGTAGAATATATACAACTTTTATCATTTGATGTGTGATCCCCTCAGGGGTTCAGGCTTATATTTTGGTGAGTGTTTGATGTGTCTTTGGGCCACTATGGAGGTCTAAAATTATGTAACACTCCCTTTTCCCCTAGGGAGATTGTTATTTGAATAACTCTTTGTTGTCTTTATTAATTTCAATATAAATCACAATATTAGGTACAGCAATTGTGTTTTCTTTTGACATATGAGAAGTATTTGTAAACAATACAATATAACCAACAACAAAAAATCTGAAATTGGATTACTGCCCTTTTAACTACACCTTATATGTATTTATAATTTGATCTATAAAGTAATATTTAATCAATAGAAATGTGAAAAATTTCAAACAAGATTTAAGTCAGTCATTGTTTGATTTGGCTTATTGTACTAAATACACAATTAATTTTATTTTTTGTTGTTTTTTTTCCTGCAATTTTTTTTGTGACACTTAATTGTAAAAAGAGTATAATTCAATCCCCCATGACTCTATTCATGCTATTTGTTAGATGTCTCTTCTCTCATTGGCAACCAGACTTCATCACCTTATAAATTTATTTTTGCAGGCCTCTACTAACAGTATTTTCCATAAAATATATAAACAATAAAAAGCTAGTACAATCATGACAATGAGTACTATTAATTTATCCCAAGACTTGGTCTAGTCATGTGAAATTGATGTAATCACTAAATAGCTTACTTCAAAATAGAACCAGCTGCTGTTTTACATGCCCAGACTAGATTGTATATGCCTTTAAGCATCATGAACAGCTACTTACTGCAAAATAAAACATAAAAAAATCCCTAACTAAATGTGCATTGCCAGGAGATAATTAGTTGAATTTAAAAAATTTCAAGCTAGTCTAGTATATATCATAAACATTGCATATTATATTTGTTAAACTTAGTCTAAGCAAAGGAAATTTACAGGGTGTAGAGGATTCCCAATATATATATATTATAGATATAGGCAGATGTGGTGTGAGTGTCAATAAGACAACTCTCCATCCAAATAACAATTTATAAAATTAAACAACTATAGGTCCATGTACGGCCTTCAACATGGAGCCTTGGCTCACACCAAACAAAAGGCTATAATGGGCCCCAAAAAATAATTACAATGTTTGGCTTTTTGAAACATTATGATTACATGTTTTTGTATATATTCCGACAGACATTTCAACATACATGTACATATAAGGTACATTTATAGATTTTAACAATACTGAACAAGTATATAAGCTGATAACACTAAAAAGGCATACAAAAGTAACATGTAACTCTATCTTTTATCAAAGACAATTGCAGTGTGCACGTCTCTATTTGAATGACATGACATGACAATGTACATTTATATCTTTTGAAAGATTTTTAAAAATCATAAATTCAGAAAATGTAGACAATATACATGTATACAGTGTATATACAATATAATACCTTTACATGTAAAGGATCATGGATGGCTGTTGTATTCCCTTATCTTTGAGCACCTGTTTCTGCTTGCAAATCGATTCTCTGTAACAATTGATGCAATTCTTCAATTTTTTCACCTTAATCGTTCGATCATCAAGATTTCTGTTGGGGAATCCATCATCTTCTGTATTAGCTAAGTAAAATTAAAACTCTTTGAGAGAATGTAAATATTCATCATGATGTTCATACAATTATGATAGTTAGTTTAAATTCTGTTATGACCTTAAGCTTATGCATTTAAAACTTGAGTCATTGAACTGTAGTAATATGTATATAAACAGCATGTACATGTACAGGTTTGCCATGTTTGCAAAAATTTACTCAAAAGTCATAATATAAATGAAGGAAGTATGGTGACCAACATGTATGTATCATTTGTATGGCTAGTAATTGCATCGACATCAGTTGGTCATTGGTGGATAGCTTTTATTTTGGAAACATACCACATTGTTTACTTTAATCTTATTAATCTTCATATACAATATGAACATGATGAACAATGCACATATCTTAAGTTTTCTCGTTTGAATTGTTTTACATATGTCTTATCGGTCGTCCCACTGTCTATATCACTCTGTTCAGCTCTTAATATTATTCCGTATCATGTCTTTGTGACGTCAAATACATTGACCCGGCCTTATTAACTTTGACCCGGACATACATGTATCAGCGACGTCATAATGTTTGAACCGACGTTAATAACTTTGACCCGAACTTATCAAATCATCTGTGTGTGCTGGTGAAACAAAGAAGACACTTCTGAAACACGCAAATATAGCCTGATAAATTGATTATCAGATTATCTGCATATTGATATTGGAAAATATCAGCTGCTTGACATCATATGAATGCTTTTTGATCTCGTTCGCTATGCTCACTCGTCAAAAAGCTTCATATGATGTCTTGCAGCTGATATTTTACGATATCAACATGCACATAACCTGATAATCGGTACTTATCGAGGCCTGTTATAGCTGACTATGCGGTATGGGCTTTTGCTCATTGTTGAGGGCTGTATGGTGACTATAGCTGTTAATGTCTGAGTCATTTTTAGCTGTGGAACTGTAGCTCATAGGTCCTTGTTATTTTTTGACTATTTGCGGACCTTCTATGCTCATACATGTAGGTCCTTATGTTATTTTTTGACTATTTGCGGACCATCTATGCTCAAAGGTCCTTATGTTATGGTCTGCAAATAGTCAAAAATAACATAAGGACCTATGAGCTACGGTTGCGCAGCTAAGTCATTTTGGTCTCTTGTGGACATGTCTCATTGGCCATTTTGGTCTCTTGTGGACAGTTGTCCCTTTGGCCCAATGAGACAACTATCCACAAGAGACTCTAAAAATGACACAGACATTAACAACTATAGGTCACTGTACAAACCTTCAACAATGAGCAAAGTCCATAATGCCTAATGGCAATCATACCACATCTTCTTTTTTATATATCACTAAGCATTTGAATTTATACCAATTTCAAGGGTTCAACTTGTATTGTCACCTGGTAAGTTAGGTACATGTACCTATAGAACAGGTCAATTATCCAATAATCATTAAAAACTTCAGCGCAGTTTGTAATTAATCACAATAAAAAATAATTGGGTTTGCACGACCTGACCCGGATTCCTCCTTTTTAAAGGTTTTGGGAATAACATATATGGGGCATGCATATCAGAATAATCATAAAAAGTAAATTGATTGTGTAAGGTTATGTAATGTATAATTATCTGTAAGTAATACGGTCACCAAATCGAAAATCATGCTGTTCTTCCCCAATGTTCTTCTTTTCGAATTTGAAAATCCCGCAACATGACGAGTTAAAGATTGCTATATAGAAAACACTCGAGGCAACCGAAAGGTGCACGGTCGCACTAAATACCAGTAATATATCATTAAGCCAAATAAAATAATGTATCCTAGTTGATAGATTGAGATAATACACGCTGTTATAATTGTTTAAAGGATGTGAATAACAGAATAAATGACAGACACATGATCTTCAGAAATTAACTAGTACAGATAATAAAGTATTTTCCTGGTCTACTTTTTGGTCTTAACTTACACTGTTATTATATTATAGCAACATTACAAAAAACCGCGGGACATGACCAGATAATAAAATATATAATTTTTCATACATAAATCAAGTTGATCGAATTACCTGGACTCATAATTTTTCACACATTTGTATAACACTTAATATATATTTCTCAAATTATTGCTTTAATAGTGCGCATAGGTACTTGGGGACAAGACATAATTTTTTTTAACCAACCCTTTTTTCCAAAATCTGTTATTTTTTTTAGTTTTCTATTATTATTTTTTTGCGTCTGTCTGTGTCATTAGAACATCAATACACTACAGTTTAATTTAAACATACTTTATTTGCAAAAGTAGCACATTAGATAATGGCGGGGGGAAAACATAGTAGTAATGCATGTAATACATACTTCAAACAAAAATTAGAAATAAAAAGAAAAAAAATACAATATAATAAGGAATAATGATAAAACAACTGGACTGGAGTGAAAGGTTGTAAAGTAGAAATTTGGAATGTTAATTGATTGTTTTAAATCTTTGTGTCATTCTGATATAAGGTTGTACGGACTCAAAAATGTCTTTGTTTTGCTGAAAGGAAAGGTCACCGTCACCAGCTAACAGAATTAAGCTCAATGGATATAGTATAACTTTCTAATTTTGAAAACAGTATTTCTCTTGCTTCGTTGTGCAAAGCGCACTCCAAAAAAAAAGTGTATACTATCCTCAACAGGCCATGATAGCCACAGCTGCATGCGGGACTTGGTTTAATATTAACACGATGCAAATCTGAATTTAAAGAACTGCACATATTTCTCAAACGTGTATAAATGATACTAAGTTTTCTATCCCAACAACTAAAATAGGAAGGTGGCTGTATCAATTTGGACTTCATCTTTCGTTTAAAAATATTTATATTTTTTTACGTACGCAGTGGCGGATCCAGAAATTTTCATAAGTGGGGGCCCACTGACTGACCTAAGAGGGGGCCCGCTCCAGTTACGTTTCAGTGATTCCCTATATAAGCAACCAATTGTTTCCCAAAACTAAGGGGGGCCCGGGCCCCCTGCCCCCCCCCCCCCTAAATCCGCCTCTGGTACGTTATGTCTAGTCTATAACCGGGTTCTACATAATTATTACTGTTTCGCAAATTGTAGTTTGATACCGTTAACCAACAAGCGGGGGCATTAAACCACAGCGACAATCAAGGGCAGTCCCATTATGTAGGGAATAGAACATATTAAGCTTTCTGGATTTTCTTCTGTCCACAAGCAAATGCCAGCCAGTTTCAAAATATATAGCTTCCCGACTAGTAAACACGGGCAACCCAGTTACTAACCTCCCTGCTTCTAAATGAACATGTTCTAAATTGTCGGCTGCTTGTTGAGTACAACCATCCCATAACTCACTTGCATATTCCATAACGGGTCTTATAAAAGTTAAATATATACGAGCAAGATAATTTCTATTCAATACATATTTCAATTTTTTAAGAACATTTAATCTTGTGCTTGCACACTTTAACATATTTTCTATATGTGCATGGAATTTACCATTGGAATCAAAAGTAATCCCTAAGTGTTTATGACAGGAGACAAATTCTCCCAATTGGTTTTGAAATTCTATTTCAATATCATCTGGGGAAGCATGGCCGGCGAATATCATAGCCTTAGTCTTATTAGGGTTAAAATTAATAAGCCAATCTTTAGACCATACTGATATTTGTTCTAAATCGCTGTTTAAGACATACTCCATAGTGTAAGACAATAGACTACAAAATACTTGGTTTGCTATTTATTATATATTCCAAGTTTACTATCCACAGCGGTCACGTATATATTACTAAAGAGAGTTAATTAAAAGAAATCGAAAGAATAACGGATATTGAAAAAAAGGGGGAGGGTAAAAAAATTGTCCTATCCCAAAGTACCGATGATAGCAAGAACCTTCTTACTATACAAATCCTTGATTCATGACAGTGATATATGCTTTCTAAACTGTATGCAGAAATCAGAGTTATCCAAGATATTGACTTTTAAATTAACTTAATGTTACCTCAGCTACTGACTCCATGTTGACATTATAATATTGTGTAATGTTTGTGTTAAATGAGATATGTGTTTAAATTCTTCGTCGAATAACTGAAATTGGTGTGTCGATATCTACTGGTCCTCCACGTGCCCCGGGGAAATTCAGCAGCGCTAATCGGGCATTTCTTTGCTTCTGACCGAGAAGACTGACTTCAGTCAAAAGGATTGTGTGTTGATGAATCTTTAACTGTTTAAAAACCTTCATCAGACCCGAGTCTTGCATGAAGATGGAAACTGATAGACTAAGGGACGACATCAAAAGTTCAATGAAGGGTAAAAAACTTAATTCATATAGTTTTTTTCACCAAACCCCCTACCCCCTCTTAAATTAATTTGGGAAAAATTGATTGACCAATAAGGATATATGTAAAACTCGATGTCAATTTATACAAAACTTGCAGAAATTTGAATTAAGTTTTTTATCCTTCATTGCTTTTTTGATGTCGACCCTAAAGTACTGGTACATTGTATTAACGACTTTACTATGCGAAATATCATCATCTTCAGAATTTGAAATGATATTCTTGAAGACTTGTAGCCAGAATGGTATATACATAAGCAGACTGGTGAACGTGTAGAACATGAAGGCAAACTGTTAGAAACGTAACATGGCGGTAAAACATGTAGATAGACTTGTAGACACGGAGACAGACTGACGGACACATAGAGACCGGTGAAAACGTAGAGACAAAAGTCTTGTGGACACATAGTCAGACTGTTGAGAATCATATGGACAGACTAGGGGTCTATAAGAGAGACTTGTGAAAGTAAAAACAGACCAGTAAATGATTGAAAAACTGGTGAACATGTAGACAGACCTGTGCAAATTGAAATGTAAAATGACAAAAAATATTTGTCAGCCTAAAAAATCTGATTCCATAACTATATTGGGTTTAATTTTCAGACTTATATGAATATGAAATCTATATTCTTTGGGGATGCATTATGTTGTAGGGCAAGCTAGGATAACAGTTATCAAAGCCCTCCTTTTTTCAAATAATTTGCCAGAAGAAGGATTGAATAGGGGAATTATTCATACCATTTGCACAACATCAACAACGCATACCCCTCCTAAACGATTTTTTCTATTTATCTTCATTTTGTCGGAATATGAATGTTCTATGATTTTTTGATTTTAGTATAAATTAATGGACACTTGTTTACTTGGTTGTGCTATGATGGACCATAATTTTTTTTTCAGTATTAGAAATAAAATAAAAATAATGGATTAGTGTATTATTTCCAAAATCAATTCAACATCATGTTAGCTCATCGGGTCAATTCAAATAGCCGGATATCTTTGACTTTACCAATTATTCCACACCACATTATACACTAGTTTAACAAATGATTCATACTTTTTATACTGATTTACTGAGAAGCGTTGCCAATATGCACAACATGTGGTTTATTTATCATAAAAGTTGTAGGTCACTGGGTCATTATCAAACACTGCAGAAAATTAAACAATATATAAATTTGTCTTTGGAATACAAGTCTATATACTATACTGAGTAAAATAATTTCAGCAGCGCATATTTTAATCAAGTATTTCAACAAATAAACAACACCTATTGTCTGTGTGTGTGTTAGAAGTATACAAGAGATCTAATTATTACAGGAAAGAAAGTGAACCATATTGCGTGATTTTCTTTACTTGAAAATGGAAAAACTTGACAGAAATTAAGATAAAATTTGACTTAAATGTATTAGTTGCTTAACTTTTGTTTGGCAGTATATTTAGAACTTGTTAATTGTATATAATGCGACGTAGGTAAAGATTTTTCTTTAAAAAATATAATCATTTCCAATTTTGATGAAAACACTTATTGTGGTCAAGAAGATAGCGTTGAAAATTAAAAAAATGTTTGCGCTTTGCCCTTTTTGAAGTTTTAATGGTCAGTTTCATTTTACCTTATTAATACTTTTTTACTTGAGCGTCACTGATGAGTCTTTTGTAGACGACATACCCGTCTGTCGTAAATGTAAAATTTCAATCCTGGTATTTATGATGAGTTTATTTACCCCATTTGCAAATATAATAAGTTAACAACTATATATTATCTTTCTATTAAATATACCAACGGAGCTGTTGGCGCTAGGCGCTTTTGTTAACTTTTTGTTGACTGACCTAAAGTTGGGATCTCTCCAGTCATGCTTCAGTGATTCCCTATATACTATCATGTTTCCAGTTCTGCTGAAATCTGGAATTCATAATTGAGAATGGAAATGGAGAATATGTAAAAGAGACAATTATAACGACTCGAAAACAAGCAGACAATAGCCGATGTCATCTAATGGGTCTTCAACGATCTTCAACGCGACGAGAATTCCACGCAAAATACGGAAATAACAGAAAATATTGTATAATTTCCGATCTGACACATGTATTGTAACTGTCCATGCTCCCGTCGAATCAATCGGTAAGCTCGAAGTACAACCTTCGATAATAAACCAACACATGCGAAGTGTACTAATATATATGTAATAATTTATAGAATGTACCGATGTGACAAAATGTGAAACAATAGCATAGAGTATGTGAAAACGAGAACAAAACAAAAAAAAAACGAATTTGACAGAAAGCAGCCATCGGATCCCTGAAAAATAATTTTCAATTCAGAGACTTAAATTTAGAACGGTTTAAGAAATCTTAGAATTCATGGTTATACAACTGAAGAGAACTGTTTAAGCAAATTGAGAACTATGAGGTTTTGATTTGTATGACCCCACTTTCATCGTAGGGTATATTAATTTATCGCTTACAGGTTCGTTCGTCTACCCGTTCGTCTGTTAGTCCAGCTATAGATTGGTTTGTCTGACTATCACCTCGTCCAGTTTTTGACGGTTGCAACTGAAACATTTTAAGTAAAATATCCTCAAAATGCAAGGTAGTTGGATACATTTTATTATAAAACGCAAAGAGAGAGATCATGGTTTGTCCTGCTTCCTCTTCCAAGATTTGTTGAACTGCAGTTTTAATATTTCAGAGGTTGCCTGAACACACAATTGAGATGTTCATGCATGTATACCTCGGCATTTTTATTTTTGTCAAATATTCTTAAATGCCAGGAAGACCGAGTTGAATCTTAACAATTATGTATATTACAAGCATCTAGAGCTACTCCTACATTTTTTAAGCAACGACCTTGATATCTTGTAGGATGAAGAGGCGAATCAAGGAAATCCGGTGGCAGGTGGCCTGCTCCCCCTTTTTGTGATTTTTGTTGTTGTTTATTATGAAGAGAAGCACCGAAACATGACTGGAACAAGCCCCTTTTTCGGAAGTCACTGAATCTCACTTATGAATATTTCTAGTTCCGCAACTGGGATGTTTATACGCATAATAGTGATGTGCAAGTCCATATTAGTCTAAGATGATTAGTTGTTACTGGCCGTTTGAACAAGCTGTTAAGTTAACTGCGAGTACTATTAGATCTGCACTTAGTATCTTTTTGTTGTTGGGATGTACAAGTACCAGGCCACGTCCACTTGTAGTTTTGTCATCTAATGAGTTAAGCCTTTTTCAATTGTTTATAACATCTTCATGCCTTATATATAATGTATTGTAGTACGCTGCTAGATTAAAACTGACGAGGAAAGGTAACACACGGCCAGCGAAAGCTCTATTATTGTAGAGCCCAGGTGGTCGTGTAGTCTAGCGGGACGGCTGCAGCGCAGGCGATTTGGTGTCACGATATCAAGGTAGCATGGGTTCGAATCCCGGCGAGGGAAGAACAAAAAATTTGCGAAAGCAAACTTACAGATCTAACATTGTTGGGTTGATGTTTAGACGAGTTGTATATATATATAGTTCGTTCTTATTTTGTACTGATATACCATTGTCCAAGGTAAGGGTGAGGGTTAGGATCCCGCTAAACTTGTTTAACCCCGCCACCTGATATAAGTATGTTCCTGTCACATGTCAGGAGTCTGTAATTCAGTACATGCATGGTTGTCGTTTGTTTATATGTTACATATTTGTTTTTCGTTCAATTTTGTTTAATAGGCCGCTAGTTTTGTCGTTTGAATTGTTTTACATTGTCATTTCGGGGCCTTATATAGCTGACTAAGCAGTATTGGCGTTGCTCATTGCTGAAGGCCGAAGGGTAATGTATATTTGTTAATTTCTGTGTCAGTTTTGTCTTTTGTGTAGAGTTGTCTCGTTGGCATTCACACCACATCTTCTTTTATATGTATATATAGGATTTTATTATTTTTCAAAATATATACATTCTTATACATTTTTACTAATAATTGGATTTCAAATAAGAAATCAACTATAGCTGGGGGATCTTGTGCATGCTTATACAGTTCCTAAAAGGTTGTTATAATTTTATACTATAATCATTTAAATATGAATTGCCATGGTATTTCTAAATCATTTGTAGAACATCTTTTCATTTTCGCCAATAAATATTTCTTTCCTTCGCCTAAATTTTTAGAAACATGACGTTAACACATCAAGGTCAAATAATAATTTTAAAAAACCCCACTTCTTATGCTATTTGCACCCGCCTCGTTCGCCATGGAACAGTACTGTGTGATACTAGTCATCATATATAAGCGGTACTTTTATATTTTTGTGAACGGGATGACGATCGGAATTCATTTTTGTAGACTTCGGAAATTAGTACATACATGTAAAAAAAAAAGTTCTTATAAGTAATCGTGTCAATTATATCGCTCCAATATATATTTTGGTGGAAAGGTTGGCAGTCAGCAATGTTCTTCTTTATAATTCTAAAATGTATAACCCTACGCGACATACGTTGCGGTGGACATGGAACTTTTTTATGGGCTTCCGAATGTGTCCGTGTTTCTGTCTAGCCACCTGGTTTGTTAGCCCTTTCCTGTAAAGTTCTTGTCAATTGTGAATCAAGCTTATATCAGAGGTGAATCGTCACTAATGGCTCAGACGGTGAAAGAAAAGTGACCAGTATTGCATGAATTTCGAACTTATACTAGATATTGCTCGTATAGACATTGAATATATTTTTTATAAATATCTGTCAAAATTGTCGACATGAGAGCGCTTTGGTACCCAACGCTCTTCAACTTTGTACTTTATTTGGCCTTTTAACTTTTTTTGGCCATGATTCGGTTTAACCCCGCCGAAATTTTGCGCCTGTCCCAAGTCAGGAGCCTCTGGCCTTTGTTAGTCTTGTATGATTTTAAATTTTAGTTTCTTGTGTATAATTCGGAGTTTAGTATGACGTCCATTATCACTGTACTATTATGCATATTTTTAGGGGCCAGCTGATGGACACCTACGGGTGCGGGAATTCTCGCTACATTGAAGACCCATTGATTGCCTTCGGCTGTTGTCTGCTCTATGGTCGGGTTGTTGTCGCTTTGACATATTCACCATTTCCTTTCTCAATTTTATGTTGTGGTTTTTATCTGGCGCAGAAGTAACTGGTGGTGTGTGGGGGGGGGGGGGGGG